>NW_020955557.1:291318-296344 GCF_003031625.1 Empidonax traillii
AAAAAAAAAAGTAAGAGGAAAATATTCCACACTGGATGAATATATGGTAATTCATTTTGGCTGGCTGGTAAACAGAATTAATTATCCAAGCAAATGATGCACCTTTGGCATGGCTTCAGCTGCTGCCGTAGGTTGTTGCCATGGATGCTTCAAAGCCAAAGTTCCAGCTATTTTAATTTGCCTTTGGTGTAGTTCTGTGGTTAGTTCTGAGTAAATGGAATACAGAGAATAAACCCCAAATCCATCTTCAAATGAACACTAATTCCAACTTTTAGGGTTTTGTTGGAGTTTTGAAGCACATTTTAGCTGTGCTTCGCACATGCTGATTTTCCCTGCTTGTTTTTAGGATTGTAGGAAACACAATAAGAGCAAGGAAAAGAGTTGAGTGGAGAATGTTCAGGTGTCTTCATTAGAGTTTTCTCTTCAGAATTCTTTCCAAATACTCTACTTCCCCCCCCCCCCAATTCCTTTTTATTCTTAAATCTAATTAAGTGCAATGTTGATGTCAGTGGACTATTTATTGGCTGTGCTTGATTGTCCATGTCAAATGCGTGTCAGCTGGAGAAGTGTCACTGCAGGTGTGCCCTGGTTGTACCTCCTCCCTGGATACCTTCTGTGGCTGCTCTGGAGGGCAGGTGGTTCAGCTCACACTCATCTTGTGCTTCTGTTTCTGTGGCTTCTGCTCTAGATTTTTTCCTTTATAATTTTTGAAAGCAACTGTTTCCTTAGGATTCAGAGGGAATCAGGATCCATCCACCTTTTGGAAATCCTAGTCAAAATGCTTCCAGCTGGTGACTGTAGGGTATTTTCTTCCCTCCAGTTATTTAAGATGGTGAGGTGAGTCTTTCCTACAGATACCCTTTAATCCTCCCCTTAGTCTGATGCAGCTGCTTTTAGCTCTCTCTGAGGAGAAAGTTCTTCTGAAGGTGTCAATCAGAATGTTATCCCAAGAATGTCTAGATGGTGTTTCCAAGAGGAGGAAAGCCACGCTTTGAGCAGTGATATTTGGTTCAGCCACATGTACATGTTCTGATATCCTTCTTTACTGGAGCCAGAAACTGGGCAGTGATGATGAGACTTGTGCATCCCCTTTGTCCTGCATCTTTTTAGGCCTATTCATTATTTGGCCAATGTAAATTATTTGGGGACTTGTTTTTTTCCTGGCTTACAGCTTATCTTTGATGTTTGGGTCTAACCATCTAGAATAGCTGTGCCCTGTTCCATTTTCCTTAATACATAATAAACTTGCCTATATTACTGAGTTGGGTTTTTATACTCTCTTCTTATAGATAAACTATCTGAAGACCTTCTGTGAATAGACTGCTGTTCCAAAACACGGTTCTGATTACTAAGCAGTTGTGTTCTTTTGCCATCAGCAAATGATCATTCACTTACTAATGCAATGAACCATTTTAAGAGAGTTTGTCTTGTTTGTCTCCCGTTAGTGTTGGTTATAATCATTTGTCTGATTCAGCCTCTTAACTCCATGAAAATTGCTCCCATCAAATTATATTTTTAAACCATGACAATGCTAAATGCAGTTAATTGCTTATGGAATGTTCTGCAGCAGAGTGATAGAGACAATTTGGATCAATCAGGTGGCTCTGACTGAAGCACACGGATAAATTACTGCGTCACTGCCTTCAGAAATCGTTGGGGTTGCTTTGAGAAGTGCCAGTCTCGGTTAAAGATGTCAGCAGATTTAAGGGGAAGACAGAGGAAAAAAAAATTCCATTTTAAAACCTTTGTTTAATTGAAAAGTGAATGCTGAAAAGTGTACAATTGAAAGTTTATTTTCCTTCTGTTACACCCACTGATGACTGCCATGAGAGCAATAGGCCAGACATGGGATTAAAATTGTGCTAGTTAAGTAATTTACTGACTACTATACTGCAGTTCTGCTCTTTTTTTAGACTGCTGGCTTGGACTATAGACTTGAGAATTCTTACACCTTCAAGACATTTTACTAAACAAATATGAATTTAATATTGAGAGTTACAGAATGGAAAATATAGCCTGTACGGTGCTTACAGTATTTCAAGGGCTGAATTCAATATAAAATGCCATTTTTCATGGAAACATATAAATAGGATCATGAAGAAATATTTTCCTTCTAAATCTTTTTCTGTAGACAGACGATTTCATCAAGCATGCTCTCAATAGATAATGTGAGTGTCAAGGTGTGAACATGTCTTGAAACAGTCCTTTAATTTGCCATGGGAAGTTATTATGCTGACTGTAAATACTGTAACTTTCTCGTGCTAAGTAAATCCAAAATGAAATCTAGACAAGGCATTAAGGAAATAAAGCTTTGGTTTAATTCCACTGCATTCCAACATTAGGAAAAGACACATCTTGGAATTGGAACCGATTGAAACATTTTAGACTGAATATGTTGACAATGAAATCTGATTGTTTTTCTGGAGGTGCTCAGATCTATCAACTTACGCTTGAGTTGGCAGCACAGTCCTGTAAGGGATGTTGGCATCTCAGCCAGCCTTTCCCAGATGCTGATCCTGCGTGTTCCTCTGGGATTACAGATCAGAAGCTCATGATTAGGAAGCCTCGTCCATGTCTGAATAGTTTTGTTTTTTTTTAACCAGGACAATTCAATTGCCCTTTCCATGGTGTGGTCCCCCCACAGTGCCTGCAGAAACACATTTGGTGCTGTTTGTCTTTTATACAGATCTCCACCAGTGCCTGAAGGACTTGTTTTATGAGGGGTAGCTCAGACTTTACAAGGGCTCGTGTCAGCCATCCTCATCTTGCACAGGCGTTCAGGGAGTGCACGTGCAGGACTTGCATGAGGTTTCATTCAGCAGAAGGATGTCTGATAGGATTCCTTTTCAGCTCTGATTGTATTTCCTTGTGTGGCTTCCTCACCTAAATCAGAGTTGTGCTGGAACAAACAAACAAATAAATAAATAAATGGGGTTATTTAAAAAACTTTGGGTTGATTTTTTAAAAAAATCTACTCACATTAAAAATATGGGAGGAAAACAGCTTGGAGATGTCTTGTGTATCTTTTAAATACTGATTGACAAGTGCAGCACTTACTTTCCTTAAAATTTGCAATTTATGATCAGTGAGTGTAAGAAGAGTTTGTGAAGAGGTAGCAGCTTCATTTTCTTTTTTTCCCACAGCATATATTATCTTCTCACCTTGGTCAGTAATGAGCAAACTGCTCTCTTGATATTGGAGAAGCTCACACTTGGAGTTCAAAGCCTGGCCTGTGTATCTGTGACTTAAGCATCACATATGGGAAAGGGAAAGTATTTTCTTGCTGATAATTTCTTTTATTTAAAGTATTTTTCAGGTGGATTTTTTTTTTTTTTCATTCACTAGAAAACTTAAAATCATTAATAAAGTCAGAAAACCCCCTTGCCTTGGGATTATTGGGATTTTGTTGCTAACCAGCAGAAGGTAAACACTCATTCAGGTAGAACTGAGCATCCTATGATACTTCCACACTGTTGGTGATGTTAAAATGACAATTTTGATACTAGTTATTATACAAAAAAGAGGATTTTCAAATGCTTTACTGATCAGTGGCTAACTAGGGCTGTGCTGTAAAGAAATTTTGAAGGGAATTTAAGCAGATTTTAGGCCTTTGTCCATTAGGAACCGATATCAGTCAGCTCAGGAAGAGCATCCATGGTCATTACCTGCTGTTCCAACCAAAGCACTGATGTGTGTCACACTTAATGATGCCTGCAGTTTTCAGCTTTGGTTTGCATCCAAAATGTTTTCCTTTTTTTTTTCTTCTGTGAAGCTCTCTGCTAAAAGGAAAAACTTTGTTTGTGCTATTTATCTTTCTTATGCATTTAAAAACTAAAGAACGATCTTGGTCTTTCTCATTTAAGAAAGAAAAATTCTTGAAACGGCCTCATCTCATGAAGCTCAGCTGAAGAACAGGAAATTTCCCTGAGTTGGTGTTTTTATTTTGCTGTTAGAGGCTTTGTGGTGGCCAGAGTATATTTTTTTAGGCAATTTTTCTGTGACTGCTCCAAGCAGAAAGCCCTGAGGTGTGTTTTATTTGTCAGGTGTGACCAACCAAAGCAAGGGTTAAACAGAGTCCTCCAAAAACGTCAGGTCATGTAAAACCACACGCCAAGTCTGTAAAATGAAAGGCATGTGAGAAAACAGGTCATAAATCACTGTGTCTGTAGGAGATGAAGTCTCCAGTATTTATTATTTACACACCATTTTGATTTGTCCATGAGGAAGCTCCTTGTCAGGATAAATACTGGAACTGCAGTGATAACATCCAGCATCCAGCGGTGGGGCACAGCTAAGACAGCAAACATCCTCTCCCCGTGTTTCCAGAAATGAAGGGGAGCATTTGTCTCATAGTAATTTCTTTTTTTTTAAGGGCAAACTATATATAAACCAGTGAAGAAATAAACTGAAGGCAGAGAGGGGTTGTTAAAGTATCTCAAGGAAACACGTATTTCTTTACTTGGTGTATTCCTGAGCAGCAAGGAAGAGCAAAGAGTTTGGTTGTTTTGGTTTTTTTTTTTTTTTTAAAGCTTTTGAAAAAAAATGGGTTTAGATTTCTTTTGTTAAGACAGCTTTTCATATGCATCTATCTAAAACATGTATATTTTGTGTGTGTGTGTGTGTGTATACGTGGATCTGAGTATATTTATAGCTCTGGCTGGAGCCAAACACGTGAAGGCAGACGTGAGTTCCCCCCTGTACCTCTCCAGACCCACACGTGCTTTCCTGCCCCTCCAAATCCTTTGAGGAGAGCCTGCCAGATGGAGCAAAGTGACTCTCCATGCACAGGCATCCAAATATGTAAAAAAACCCCAGGTTTGATACAAATCTAAAAGGCCTTGGAGTGATCTGAGAATGTTTTAAGGGTTTTCATGAGATCACCTGTTTGCTTTTCCTTTGTTGCAGATAGCAGCTCTTTGGTTGCAGTGTGCTGGCACTGCAGCTCAGCTCGCTGAGCTGGTTAGTTCTGTGTTCGTCCTCTCTTGTGCTGAATCTTTCTGGCTGTGAAAAAAAACAAGAAATTGCT
>NW_020955557.1:296577-361196 GCF_003031625.1 Empidonax traillii
GCCTTGGAGTGATCTGAGAATGTTTTAAGGGTTTTCATGAGATCACCTGTTTGCTTTTCCTTTGTTGCAGATAGCAGCTCTTTGGTTGCAGTGTGCTGGCACTGCAGCTCAGCTCGCTGAGCTGGTTAGTTCTGTGTTCGTCCTCTCTTGTGCTGAATCTTTCTGGCTGTGAAAAAAAACAAGAAATTGCTCTTCAAGATTGCAATAGTCACTGAAGAAAAGGCCATTATTTTGTGACAGAACAGAGTGTGTGTATCTGCAGAGCTTGTTCAGCAGGTGGGAAGGATGGGAGAGGGTTGTGTGTTCCCAGCACACCTGGGCCTTCTAGAGAAGTGACATATGGGGAGATGAGACTGTGTGACACTTTTTCTACATTACAGTGAATGTTCTGAGATGCATTGGCTGTGTGATTTTTCTGTGTTTGACTCTCATTTCGTTTAAAAGTTTTTAATTATCAAGTGGGCTTTTATTTAGAATGACACATTCTGATATGTCATATGGGAGTAGTGTTTATGCACTCTAACCAAGTGTTAATTTAAAGTAGAACATTCATATATCTCTCTTTTTCCTTCATTAAAGAAAGAAATATCAGTGTGGAAAGTTTAGGCTTGGTTGTTTTTGTTTTTGTTTTTTTTTTCCAATTGTGTTTATTCCTTTCTTCTCTCTGTAAGAAGCTGGTTTGTTCCCTGGGGACAGTGTGCTGAACTAGTATGAACCAGTAGTCTGATAGCTTGGGTTATATCCCCAGTCTATTCACTGTTTTTCTCCTTAATAACTCTTTATCTTTCTGTGTCCCTGTTTGTCTCACGTACAAAGTGGGAGTAACAATGCTGGGGCTTCAATGGAAATGAAGTAGAAATTTCTTTCTGAAAATCAATAAGTAAAATCTATGTGTTAGTGACCTAAGGTGCATTCCCCCCCCCCCTTTTTTTTTTCTCTAAATAAGTTATCTTGAGAGTTTTCCTCTCAACTTGGACAAGGTGCCTGTGAAAGTATCAGGTATCTTGTCGAAATAGAGTAAAAAAAATGTTGCCTGAGCTTGAATGTATTTTGTAAACTGCAGAGAGAAAAAATAGCCTTAAAAGTTTTCTCAGAGATGTGTGATTTCTCTTAGCAGGAGGGGAAGAGAGAATTATATTCTCTGACCATCTTCATGGAAGTAGTTTTCACACATAATTTTTGCCAGCAGATGCTCCCCCACCACATATTCCCTAATTTTGGGCCTCACAGGCACGGGTGGCTTTTTTTGGACAAGCTTTTCCCAAAGGATGCAGCAAACCCTTGGTAGGGGCAGGTTGGTGCTGGAGATTCAGGCTCTGCCGTTTCTACCGCGTCTCCACCTCCGTCTCGTGTGGCTCCCTCCTGATAGCACAATTCCTGGGGATCTGTCAGAGATGGATGTGGAAGCAGAGGAGCTGCAGCGTGTACAAGTAGCAGCAGGCAGGATGAACAGCTCCTGAGGGTGTGCAACCCGCAGGAAGACAAAGGAGAGAGCCCTCCAGCTCCCAGGGAAGAGGCAGCATTTCTCCGCGTGATTAAGTGCTTCCACGGAGCTGCAGCAGCTACAACAGCACTTACATCTGCTAACTTGTAGCTTTTATGGAATGCCTTTGCCAGATTTTTTCGGTGTTTCAGCGAGCACATGTATGTTTATGTTGGAGAAAGGAGTTTGCTTTAATGTCATCCCTTCCGAGACACGCTTGGTAATAAACAACTCCGGGTCACGCCTCGCGTTTTTTTCATCAGGAGCGAACTCAGAATGTTCTGCTGAATTTCAGACTTAACACTAGAGAATACACCTGGGCCTGTGATATAATATGTGTGTCTCAAGGCAGGATTAGTGTGTGAAATTCAGGCTCCCCAAGTTTGTTATTTTCTCAGTTTTAGGTCGTTTGATTTTGTCACCGAAGTGATTGGAGTTGAATGGAGCTTCGTGCGTCCAGGTTGGGGAATGTGAGGAATTGGTGCCATGTGTTTCCCATTGTGGGAACCTTTATGATATCATCGTCAGGAACATGCTCAATATGCCTTCCAGACTTGGCATGCTATTTAGATTGCATGATTGCTTTGGACTGTGTCAGGACAATATTCATGTTTCCCTCGGTGCACAAATATTAAAACATTTAAAGGATTTAATCTGTAAGAGGAAAGATTCCCCCCCAAAAAAAAACCAAAAACAAACAAACCAACAAAACAAAAAGAGAACATTTATATTCCTGATGAAAATGTGTACAGCATCTCATTTAACATCTTGACCTTGTTTTGCTGTGGGGACTCTAAGATAAATTCCCTGTTCAGTGGAGCACTAGTTCTCACCTATCTATCCTTATGTACTCTCAGAAAAACACATTTTTGGTCCCAGTTGCTAGAAATAAAGTCCTCCTCCTGTCAGCATATGGATAACAGCTGTCATTACCACTAGCCGGTTATATTGTCTGCTGTCCCAGTCCTTTATCTGTCCAACTCCAGACACTATTTCAGAAAATCAGAATAAATAATCAAGGCCTGTAGAACTGAGGCCAAGAGATTTTATTTACAACACCTGTTGCCTTTTAGAGGGTTGGCAGAGTCAGGCTGAGCCACAGGGCTTTCTGGGTTTCCTAACTGGACTGGAAAAGGATCTTTGTGGTTTTTTAGGGAACTCTTGATTTTTACTTTCATTAAAAGGTTTCTTATTTTATTGATCTGTATTCTCACTGCAGTCCCCTTTAAATACTCCTGGATTTTCTTCTTAAAATTTTTGATACCTAGTGAAAGCCTTTCTATTTCCTCTGATGTTTCCAAATTTTACCTTTTTTTTTTTTTCCCTAATTTCTGCCTTCTGAAACCATGTCAGCTGAAGCTGAGATGTTTTTGTTGTTTCAAACTAAGCAGGGCTTGCATGTCAGTATTTGAATGCCAGACCAGGCCAGCCTGGGCTGTCTCCAGTAATGGAAGTCATGGCTTGGCCACTGGTGTTTTGAGCCACCTGGTCTTTGGTCACCTAGAGCAGCCCAACACAGCCTTTACAGTTGTGTTTCCTTAGGTGTGATCTTGGAAAGAAATCCCTCCTATGAGTTGTTCAAGGCACCACCTGTTTGTTATCTTTGGATGAAGTGGTAGAGCTGGAAGTAGAAAGGCTTTGGAGGACACAGAAACTTCATCGGGTCAGACGAATTATCTTATTTTCCTGACTGTGCTGATTGGTTTAATGATTAATATTTTATCTGCCCAGAAAGCTCTGTCTTACCTGTGTCTCTAAACTGTCACAAAAATGAAATCTTTAGGCAGAATTTACATTGGTTTTGTGTGTTGAAATGTGGAAAGCTACAGAGAGGACTCAGGTGTCTAACAATCTTAATTTGGAACTCTAGAGGCACTTAGGCTGGCAGGGACCTCTGAAGGTCATGAAGTCTAATGTCCCTCTAAAGCACAGTCAACTGTAGCAATTTTTTGAAAGTTAATGTTATCTCCATTTTGTCACAGGAAAACCAGAAACTTGGAGCCTGATAAATGGAATATGTTTCTTATAAATGTATGCAGATACATGTTACATATATACCTACATGTTTTTAGCATGCAGTTCCAGTGTGGTGTGGCTGCCTTTGATACCTGTGTCAGCAGAGGTGGTAAATTAGGTACTTGGGTTCCAGTGCTGGTGATTTTATGTGATATTTAAAAAAATAATTAGTTGCCTTTGTGAGAATGGATTGGTCTCTAAGTTTACAGGTATGCAAATACAGGACAGAAAGGAGAAATGAAAATGCAGCCTCTTGCTCAGCAATATGCATATATTTATCTTAATTTGAAATAATTGCTTTCTTACATAGCTGCCAATGGTTTCTCATTTCTGTGGGTAAACCAAATTTATTAAAGAGTTAGAGAAGCTAAAATACATTTTGGATAAAAAGGCAGACATCAAAACTACGTAGAACCACCTTTTCTGCACTGAAAGTTTTTGGAGGCTCTGGGAAATAGCTGTTCATGCAGGGCTTCTGCCCTCAGGGGCTTTTGCTTATTTTAGCAAGGATGTCATGAAACATGGATTTTATATATAGAATGTACATCATATCTGCCTGTAAACATAGATATGATGCTCGAATCCAGAATCCATAGAACAGACCTTTGAATGTTCAGTTTCCTGGTGAGATGCCTCAGTGGAAAATGAGCACAGACAGAGTTAAAGTTGTTTCAGTGCAGTTTAAGACCAATAGCCTGAGCCTGCATCCATTTCAGTGCTCCTAGGGTGGAAAATGTCCAGGGGGAAGGAAGGAAACAGGGAGCTGAAGATGTTCTTGGAGTCTACAAACTGCTGCTGATTCAGAAGGAAAAGCTGAAAGGGCTGTTCCAGTGCAAAACTCTTTCATAGCTGCACCATTGCAGTTTTCTTATAATGTATTTTGTTTATTAACCTTGGCTTTAGAATATGAAGTGACCACTGTGCTTTTTTTGCTCCTTCTCTTTAAATATGTTATGTCAAAGAGAGACATAACAGCTTGTGGAGAGAAAAGAAAATGCTTGGAGCTGAGTTCTCACCAAAGAGACATAATTATGTTGTATGGAAAGAAGAAAAAGCATCATTGTATGAAATCTGCTTTAGCAGGGCATGTCCAGCTTCAGAGACCATACACACCACTAAAGACAATGATATTCTCACACTTTCTTAAAACCTGCATGCCAAAGTGGAATTAAAAAAACACCTGCCTGTACCAACGTGTCTTTTCAAAGACCATGAGTGCCTCTAAGTGGCAGGAGTTAATAGAGTGGCAGAGTTAAAACTCCATGTAGTGCACTCCAAATGGGATTAAACATCAACAAATCCCTGCTGAAAAGATCTCTTACTTTGTAATTTCCTGCACTGGAATTATCACGGTTTTGGGAGGAAAAACCGAATTGCAGACATGGTGTGACATGAACCTGAGGAGGTGCTGAGGCTTCCCCAGGTGTTGTCATCTTCAAGACTTCCTCAAACATACCCATTTTCAGCAAATCTGTGTAGGGAATGACGCCTGTGTTTTCCAGTGCCCCTAGAATTACTCGTATTTTCATATCATTTATTCTTCAGCCAGTGAGAAACGCTAGAACCAAATGCAACGACAGTTTTTAATTTTATTTTTTTCTTATTTTATGGCCCTACTCTCGACACAGTACATTTGTGGAATGGGCAGCTCGTGGGGGAGGCTGGCAGGGAAGTCAAGTCCTTGGCAAACTCTGTAGGCTCAGTGGGTGTTAGCTGTGTGTGGCACAGCTCTGGGAATGTCTTTGGAACAGAGTCCTCCTGCCTGGTATTTATCACACAGTGGAGTCCCTTTTACCACTGCTCCAAACCTGCAGTCTGATTCAGGTACTTCATTTTGTGATTGGGTAATTCCTTTGGTGTGCTGGTGCTTTGGTCTCCTGAATTAGCCATCAAATCCAACCTGCTCCAGCAGGTACAAGTCCACCCCAAAAGGACAGTTCCCTTTGGAAAGCACTACAACCACCCTGGAAGAAAGTTCCTATTTCCTGTAGTCTTGATGGAGAGCATTAGCAGGTGTTTTTTCTACCCACTGGCTTTAACTAGATATCTTTTTCCTAAACAGAATAAATATCTATTAGATGCCTGCAAAGGCAGTAGAAGAATAAATTTTTCTGTATTTAGATTTGTTGTTTTCTTGATAGGAACATTCCCCATGCTCTGTCCCTGACAATTCCTTTTGGCAGTTATGTAACCTTCATTTTGCTCTCTAAATTTTAATTTCAGGTTCACGTATAAATGCTAGTGTAAAAGGTGGTTTGAACATTTTATTTATTTTTACTCAATGAGTAAAATATGTTCTACTATGATGACAAATTTGATTCCTCCAACCCTTAAAAAAAACCCAACCCATCCAGGACTTTGTTTTTCATTAATAGCAGCAGTGGAAGATTTCCTCGGGTTTTAAAACTGTACTTAAGATAAAAATGTATTCTGCATGGTCTCAATTAGTGTGAAAATGTGCAAATGTCACAGATTGTTAATTACTTGAAGCCAGAAACATGGGAGAAGGAAAGGAGGTCCTCTCTTTTCCTTTGATGTGGACACGCTCCAGAGGATGGCAGCTCCCCCATAACTCAGTGCTGAATGAAGGAGGGGGGTGTCTCCCAGGTGATAAATTTGCACTCTGGAGCCTGGAATTTATTGTAAGCTGTGGAAGCTGAGATAGTGGCCACGGGGTCAGTTTAGGAAAATGCTGCCAGCAAAACAGTTATCTGGGCCTGGTACTACCAGCATGATATAATTAAATATGTTGTTTGGCCAGCAGATCAGAGTGGGAGTTGGAATTAGGGTATGAGAGTGCCAAACAGGCAGGCTGCAAATCAGCCCTGCTAGTTGAATTCTTCCTTATTTAAAAGGAAAAAAAAGAAGGGAAGAAAAAAAAAAAAAAAGGAGTGAAAAAGATTTGTTCATGTTGTCATTACCTCTTGAAAGAAGGTCTCAGAAAGTCTGACACTTAGAGGAGAGGTAGGAGGACAAGACGGGGTGGAATGGCAAGGCAAGATTGATCCTTGAGAGGCTCAGGGAGTGGGGGGGAATGAAGTTACAAATGGTAATAAGGCAAGTTAAGAAAAATGATACCAGATGTGGCTGTAATGCCAACAATCAGCAAAAAATGTAAACATATATAAAGCTGTGGTAATAAAGCTGTTACAGCTGTAATGTTCAGGATGGAAAGAAAAATGGGGTCTCTCTTTTTAACTCGAGCTCTATCAGGCTCTGGCCTCTGCTGATATTTGTTTTTCCGCTCGTCCGTTTCATCCTGTTAGGACAGTGATCCGTCTTCATGGAAATTTGGGAGAGACCATTTCCAACCTTCTATGTAAAAAACACAATGCAGCCCTGCCAACCTCCCTTACAACAAACTTTTCTATTTATATCAGAGAGCACTTTTGAACTTCTGTTCAAAATTTCACAACCAGTTAAATTTCTGAGTGTGTGGAAGTGTTTGAAAACTCATCCCGTTCAACCCTGTGTACTTCTCTAGCCTGTAAGAGCTTGCTGACCTCCAGTGTCCACTGGTGCTGGCACGATGGATGTAGGGCCACCCAGGTCTGCCCATGAATCTGGTTCCACTGGATTTGTGACTCCCATGGTCTACCTGGCCGAGACTTTAAATTCCTTGTCTCCCGTTCAAGACCTGCAGGACTCTGCCCTGACAACACTGTAAAACCTCTTGAGGACAAGGTGACAATTTTAAGGCCAAACCTTATTTTCTCACCACCTGTGGGAACAGACAGTTCTTGTACTTTTTTTTTTTCACGTTTTTTACATGCAGGACTACCTTACAAGCATCATTTTTCAAAAAGGCCATGAAATCTCTGTATTCCCATAGCACATGGAGTGATCCATGTCTGCAGAAAGCTTTGGTTTTCACTTATTATGAACTCAGTGATTCAGTATTTGATAATTAAGGCTTCTTTTCTGTCAGTCCCATGACTCTTCCTAGCTTTCATGACGCAACAGCCTTTGGATTATTTATCAGTAATGATGAAAAATTTCAGGACTGTGAATTGTTCCCAGCTTTTTGGTACTCCCTAATAATTACACCACATCAGTCTAGTGAGTTAGTGCAGTCCTAATGCACCCTGAGTGTGAATGACTAAAAAGTCATGTGGCTGTTGTAAGAGCTGTAAATTTTGTGTGTAACTGTGCAAAAAAGTGCAGCCTTTTATGGTCTGTGGTGTTGAATCACGAAGTTTGTACCACACTCCTTTCGCTTTATGGGCTCTCATATATATATATATGATTAAAGGGAAATATTTCTTAATAAGCGTTTCTGTAAAACTCTACTCTGAGCTTACAGGGAGTGGATACATTTTAACAGTGCTTGGAGTTTCCCCTCCTGGTTATTATACCGTGTTGTTCAGTCCTGTCCTTATTTAGTAAGGAAGCTTGTGAGATTGTTATCTGTCAGATGTTGTCCCACTCGGCTTCAGCATTTCATTCACGTGTTCTCTCAGTCCTTATCACGGCCTAAATACTTCCTATCTTCTTTTGTTCTGATCTGTTGGCTGCATCCTTTATTTGCATTCAGGAGGGAAATATCCTTAAGAACAGGCAAAACGTTGTGGTTGTTTCCATCAGAAAGGACTCCAGTTTGGCTCAGTTAGCTGGGATGACTGGGTGCCTTTAGCATGACTGCAGCAGGATTTCATGCTTGCAGTAGGTGAGGAGTGTTGCAGTGAGAGGAGCTGGAGAGAGCAGCAGGATTGCTGCTTGCTCGTCTGTGTCTGCGTGTTCCGTGTTGGTTTTGCCCGTGACAGTTTGATTTGCTGCTGCGAGTTCCCACATGGTCACCTTTTCTGAGACATTTTCTTCTCCTAAGATGAAATGAGATCTGAAATCTGTGACTTCTGCAGGTGTATTGATACATTAGTTCAAGTAGATTTCCTTATTTCATCTCCTCTCTACTGATTACACATAACACGTTCAGTAATTCAGATGTTTGAGTCATGCTTGGGAAAGAAGGAATCATCTCATTAGTCATTTATTATTCCTTCCTGTTACTGCTTCTTGCAGAATAGAATCACTAATTCTGCCTGGGACAATTCTCAACTACCTGTGTTAGTTCCTGTTTGCAAACTTGAACTATATAGAAGAGGCAGTCTTAAAACAGGAAAATCTTCATGTGGAACAAATGTTTTTGCATGTTGCTGCTACAGCAATAAGAACACAACCTGTCAGGTACTTCCTCCTTTATGTGAGTATCAATCTTTCAGTAGCTTCCTCCTCCTCATCAGTCCAACAGTAAGCCCTGTGGAGTTGCAGAATAGAGTATTTCTGCAAAGAAGAAATAGCAGGGAGAGGAAATAGGTGTTGGAGGGGAGAAAAAAAACCCAAACCTTTCCAGGATTGTAATGAGGCACTTCTCTCAAATGCTTGTACAAAAATATTCTCCAGAAGAGTTTGAGATAAAAAAAAAAAAAAGTAAGGGCTTCTGGGAGCCATTTGGTATTGACTTGAAAATAGGAAAGAAAAAAAAAAATCTTTATGCAATCCCCCTGAAACAACATGGCGTTCAACTGTGGACAGCTAATGAAGTAGAGAGGGAAACTGCTCTTGTCTAGTTAACTTACTAATTCACTGTGATTTTTGTTAATCAGATTTATAGTAACTCAAGATAAACATTTGAGATGACAGTGTGTTATCACAGGTATCTCTGCCCTTCACTGGAAGGCTGAAATAGTTGTTCAAGATGTACAGTTTATTTTCAGAGAAATAGACCTTGTCATTAGGGCCACCCACAGAGAGAAGCAACTCCAATGGTTGACTGGGATTACTCGTTCACTCTCTTCTCTCTGATCTGTGTGGGGCTGCAGAAGCTGCTCCTGCCCCACCAGGTCCTGCACCAGCCCCAGTGAGGCAGGAGGCTGCTGAGATTCCCATCTCCAAGCCCACGGAAGATGCTTTGCTTTTTCCATCACAGAGGAGCAAATTGTGCGTGGGTAATTCAGTGCAGGCAGGAACCCCCTCCAGGCCTTTGCCCTGGAGATAAGAACGGATAAATAAATAGTGACACTGTGGTCAGGGAGGCAGGTTGTTCACAGGGGAGGCAAGAAGTCAAGTGTGGGAGTCTGGAAGCTGGTGCAGATTGGGAGGAGGGAAGAAGAAAACATTGGAGGTCATTTGTTCTCTTGTTGAGTGCACCATTTAGTTTGCATTTTCACTCTGTAGTTAACACAAGCTACAGAAGTCTTCACATAGAGTTTTATATGTATATATAAATTACAACAAAAAATTTATTCTTTCTAAAATATTTTTTTCTTTTAGTTCAGAATGATACTATAATTGCTCTCATGTCCCCTTGTTTTCTTTTAGGAAAATATAAATGTTTGTGTGAAGAAAATCTTGCATCTGGAGTAAGCAAAGTTTAAAAATTGCGTTACCAATAATCAGAACACAAATAGCTGTGTGCGTTTCTTATTTTGGGTGTGACGTAGTGCTGGGTGACTGCACTGGCTCCTCACAGTGCTCAGATCCACTGGCAGAGACTCAAGTTGAATGAGTCAGTGGTGCTTCAGAAATGAGTTGGACCCCTTGCAGGGTGAAAGGCCCCGTGTGTGGGGTGGGTGGTGGGTTCCAGGTGAGCTGCACAGGTGCTCTGGGTACCTGAGGAGAGGGAGGGAGCTCTGCTCATCCCGCCTCTCTCTCCCCCAGGTGTCACTGTTGGTCCACAGTGTGCGGGTTGGATGCTCCTCCAGCTCCATCACCTGTGGGGTAGCTGTGGCACAGAGGTCTGAGACAGGGCATGTCCTCTGGCAGCAGTGCAGCCACAGTTAGGTGACAGCCATGGAAATACCGCAGGCTATTTCACTGTACATCTGAAACAACTCTCTTCTGCTCAGGGCAAGTGGTGGTTTCCATTTCTGAGCTCTGTCTCTGTCCATCTGCCCCAGAACTGAGCTGTGGGCAGAGCTGGCAGGAAGATCGAGGAGCTGTGGAGCCGTATTTGAGCCTGAGGTGGGACCTGGCTGTGCCCACCCCTCTCCTGCCTGTGCCTCCTCAGCTGGGCGAACAGCTCCCTGGCTCCACAGGAGCCGGGTGCTGTGAGCGAATCAGGGCACAAAAGGCTTTGCAGCTGCCCCATGGCTGCACCCTGTGAATCCCTGGGTCCCCACACAGACCCCCCCTCCCCGGGGTGGCCCCTTGTCTCCCTGCTCCTCGTCCACCCAGCCCCGCACCCAGGGCATCCCTGTGCTCTTTGCTGAGGGGACACAGCCGGGAGCAAAGGGGCACAAAGGCGAGCTGGGCAGCGCCAGTGCCCCCGAGGAGTGAGAGCACCAGCACGTCCATTGGGGCATTCTGCAGTATCCCAAACCAAGGTAGGATATCTGGCTTCTAGTTGACAAAAACATAAGGCAAATTTTTTAACGTCTGTGGGGCCGCCGGTGCCGTCGTGCCCTCAGGAGCAGGGCCGCGGGCGGCTGAGGGGCGGCCGAGACCCCGCAGCGCTGGTGGGCGTCCCCTTCAAACGGGGTCTGCTGCCCTAATGGAATAATTAGAGAATCCCAGGCTGTTATCCAATTACCCTGACATTTCACCATTCTTTGCCGTTAACTGGATTAGGTCCATTGTAAAAGGATTAGAGCTGGAGCAGAGCGGAGCGAGGCGCCTGCGCCGGGGACGGGCCCGCTCCCGGCTGCCTGCCATGGCCTGTGGGGAAGTAACTCCTTACACACAGTAACACAAAGTGTTTAAAATCTGTGACGGTGCTGTGGAAATCTCGTGTGTGGGTTTTTCTAGTAAATAATTCAGGGGTAGCAGAAAAGAGGAGTGTTTCTGGCTGTTTTCTCTTCATAGTTGTTGCCTGTTGCCATCTGCGTTGCCACAGTAGCCAATGTCCATTTCCTGGAGAAACGAAATACCCCAAATATTTCTGTTTGAAATGCTGGAATTCATTTTACATATAACAGTTGCTTTGATGCCATGCCTTCCCTCTGAATTAACTGTTTTTAAAAATATTAGATTGATTAATAGTAATTTCAATACGTTCTCAGCATGGTTGGTATCCCACAGCTTTTAACTTGCATTTTCTTTTCCTTTGTTTCTTCCTTCTTTCTGTCTGATTTGGATCGGTATAAACATTGAGTGGTGGTTGTTATTAACCAGTCAGACTGCACAGATTTCAATTTCCAGTCTCACACTTCACTCACATTAACCACACTGTCACTAAATGCACTTTTACTTTGATTATTATCATTTTCCACACGTGATGTGCCTTGGTGTGCTTTCTCCTCACAAAATCCAGCATTTCTGAGGCTGCTGAAGAGCTACTTTTGCGTTGAAGTACAAGAACTGCATCAACAACAATAAAGAAACGAGTGGGGGAAAAAAAAGAAAGGGAAATGGGCTTGTCAGAGTTGAGAAAGGAAAACAGTGTATTAAAATCGCTTTGAAACGACTTCATTCTGCTTGTGTCTTTCCTGCCAAATCGTGCTCTCATTGAAGTCAATGGGATCTTTGCCACAGAATTAAATAAGGACATAATGGCACATTGCTAACGTCACTGCTCTGGCTTTTCCCCTCCCCTTCCTAAAATGGTTTTCTTCCCTTCTTTCATTTCTTTTTTTCCTTTTTTTTCTTTCAATGAAAGCCAGCATAACAATTATCTGGAGCCATGTTTAGGGAGCGTAATTGTAGTATCTTTTTTCGTATATGTGTTTGCTCTAAAACATGAAATCTGATTTATTTTAGTTCTGGAAAGGATTTACTATTCTGTAGGCAATACTGGAGGATTTTTAAATTACATTAATCGTTTCAGCATCTTATGAAGCAAGTATTTGTGAGAAAAGAAACAGGTTAAAAGCTGCATGTGAGGTGGTTGTGTTGCCAGCCCAGAGCCTTCCTTCCCAGACCTGTCACTGGCTTTAGGTCAAACAGTGGTACTTGAAGTCTGGCCGGGGAAAAACTGTAATTGTTTTGGATTTCCTTGGTGGTAGTGTTTGGATTTGATTCATTAGCAACGATGTCTTGCAAGTGTTGTTGCCTATGAAATTTCGATATTTCCAAATATTTCATTCTATGTAATTATTTGGGAAATTTTGAAGTAAAAGTGCTCCAACGCTTTTGTTGTTTGTTTGTTTGTTTTGTTTAACTAAAAATTTTGCCAAAAATGGAGCCATTCCTGCTGTTTCAGTTTCTCTAAAAGAGAAGCCTATCCTATTAGGAGGATCTCAGATCTGTTACATTTTGCTCTTCCAATTTCTGCTCCAGCCACAGCTTTTGAGCTCAGCTAGGCATAACCTTTTAGTCTTTCTAAAGGGGGCTATAGTTCAGTAGTTCAAATTTAGAAATTTACAGCATTTACAGTAAAAACTGCACCTCTTGTGCTTTAGTAAGGCAAGTTCCTCCCCTGATCAAAGCCAATCAGCTCTGAATATATACAGATTTCTTTTTATTGGGTGCCTTGCTGAGGGATTGAGGCTGTGCTTCCCTTTAACTGCTGTAATGGAATAGGGGTAGGAAATAAGACATGCAGAAAGCTTTCTGTTGAACTTTTCCCAGATTCCACACCTAATTTTCCTTTCAAGTATAGGGCTTAAGCTGCTCATTTTTCCACTTCATGCAAAATAACCCTAAAGCAAAGCAGATTTTGACAAATTCCTCCTCGAGGCCAATAAGTGTAGCCTTTCCAAGCAGGTTACACTTGACCCTTTGGTAACTCTTTTCCTACCCCTCTCCCTACTTCTCCTCTGCCATCATCTCGTGGTTTTACGGGTCCTGTCTTCCCCATTTCCTGATTATGTCCGTGGAACTTGATCATTACATGAGTAATTGGAGTTGTGATACAGGCTTGCAGCGTGCATTACAATGTAATATGAAATGTAGACACTTCTGCTCTAAGTGGAAGTGACAGATCAGAGCTTACAAATTGCATTCATTCACTTAAGAACCGCCTGGGACCTCTAAATTGATCACATGTGTTGTATGGATTATGTAATATTAATTAGAGTGGTATCCAATAGTGCAGCTGTGGTGCTTTGATGGTTCTATTAAATCTCTCTTTTCAGGGGGTTGTAATTCAGTTCTGCAGGGCTTTTGTTTCCAGGGAGGAAAACTTGGAGTGTAATTCTTTCTTCACTGAAATTGAGAAGGGTCAGCATAGGTAGCTGTAAATTTAAGAGCGAAACAAAGAAAAATAGTATTCAGGAGGTCTCAGAATTCCAGGTATTTTTGCACCTGTCCTCAAATTTTGTATCTTTAGAATGAAAACTTTTCATCTCAAAGCTGGTTTTGTTTTTTTCTGTTTTAATGAAAAATAGTAAGTTATTGCCCTGCTACTGTTAATTTTTTACATAAACTGATGATACTTTTGTGTTTCTTGAAGTATGCTGACAGTTGTTATTTATAGCATATGTGTATAATATACAGTATTTATGATTTAAATAGATGGTCATTATTAGAGTTAAACTAAGACATAGAATGTACAATGTTTGTCTAAGGCAACCTAAAAAAGAAAGTTGAATCTGTAAGGTCACTCCTCAGTCTTCTTAATTTCAGCTTTTCAGCAATATTGTCCTGATGTTAAAATATTTGTTATGAGGATATGAACGTGCTGCAATTACTTTGTGCAACATTTTGAGCTGCTCCTGGGTTGGGTGCTTTTACTGAGCCACATATGAAGTCAGTGTTTTGAAGATAATTAGAATCACTCACAAAAAGTTATTTTTTGCTCAAACTCACAAGCAGCATGCTAGGGCTGATTTAATTTGCAGTGTGAGTGGTACATCTTCTGATTTCACACCTCTAGGCTCCAGTTTGTCTAACATAAACTGCATAGTTGTTGTAACACAGGAAAACAAAAGGACTGTATTAATGCCCTATAAATTATATTAAAAATTTAAAAGTGGCATTTGGGCTCTTTAGGGTGATGAGCCTGACTGGGTAATTGATTTTATCTGCAGTGGGACTGATACTGGTAAATTCATTAGTGTGGCCTTTTTCCCTTCGTGTGTAACTTGCAGTTCAGAACAAGAGCAAACCGCACCAGGCAGGTGCTCCCGGCACTTCCCAACTGCTGGAGTAAGAAAACTATAGACCCTGTGTGCAAACCTTGTTATTTAAGGTCTGCATAAATGCTTTTTATATAATAAGAAGTTTCCTATTCTAGTATTTAAGAATAAAAATCTGTCAGCATGGAACTCATTGGGATTTTTTTTATTAGTTATGTTGAAATTACATGTTATATCTCCTTTTGGATCCTCTTTTAAAGCAGCAGTGGCCCACATTCCCTTTCTCTTCCTTTATCTTATTTATTTATTTATTTATTTATGTTTGCCCTGAAGTTTAGAGCAAATTCTTATAAAGCAGTTCTTTCCCTTGCAGTTCCTCTCAGTCCCTTCCAACCCGAGTCCAAGCCCACATGCACGTTGCATTTTTCCCACATGCACGTTGCATTTTTCCCATGTGCAGCACTAGTTATTTGTCAAAGCAATGATGCTTTTCACATTTCCAAAAGCATTTCAAAGCAATCTTCAAAGCTGTGGGGCTCACCTTTACTCTAGAGACACAAAAATAGGGTTTTTTTTTGTTTAATTTTTTCCTCTGTACACCACTTTAGTTTCAGTATGTACAATGTAATAAAAAATGATATTTATGTTTTTCTTTACGCAAGAAAACCTTGGAATGATCCACTACAGAAGGAGAAAGGTTGAAGTTTTTCACTGGGGTCATTTAATTTGCATCATGTTGTGAGATATTTGATCACAGGATATCAGAGATGTTACATAATTTTAGAATTGGTTAATAAGCAGATTTCTTGTTAGCTGCTAAATAAAAAACACACTTGGAAACACGTGCCTTTTTATAGGGGATTTTTGTTGTTGGGAAGATGGGATTTATCTACTGATCCATGTATTTATACTGTCAATCTTTGTAATCGATAGAGAAAACTAATTTTGTTTTAATCTCTTGCCGAGTGCAAAAGATTATCCTTTTGTTAAAAGGAGCTCCTTGGTTATAAGTGTGAATTGTATCACCTGCTGAATTAAATTTTAGTTATATCACAAAAAGTAATCAGAAGCAGAATGAGTTCTTGCCATCCTTTAGTCTTCATATTCTGAATTCATTTTGGCTTAGCTGTATTTTAAATACGAACAAAATGGCTTTTTGGAAACAAACTTTTTAAAAAACACTCCGTTTGAAAATGCTTAAAAAAATTACTTGAAAACCTACAGTAGTTTTTTTGCCAATAGGAATACGTTAGTTCTGCATGCAAACCCCAAGTATCACCTTATTCAAGGGAGCAGTGTTTCCAGGAGTGTTTTTGTTCAAGTATGTACTTAATGGATTTTATTTATTGGAGTCACTGCAGCCCGCTGCTTACCCAACCAGCAGAATGTCTGAATTCCATTTATGTCTTGAATATAAAATGTGATTTTCTTCTATTTTATTTTTTTTAATAATCCTCTCTTCTTAAAAAAACCCACAAAACATAGAGGGGCTTTTATTATTCCTAAAATAAATTATAAAATGCTGCTTTGGGTGACAGTTTTTGGGTGTCTGAAGACCGTGGATTACAGGTGTTCAGAGAGCACCTGTGTGCTGAGAAGGTTGGGGCTGCGCAGCCTGGAGAAGAGAAGGTTGAGTGGAGACCTCACAGCACCTTCCGAGATCTGAAGGGGCCTCCAGGGCAGCCAGAGAGGGACTTTTCATCAGGAACTGTAGTCACAGGACAAGGAGTAATGGGCACAAACAGAGGGGAGGTTTAGGTTTAATATATGGAAGGAATTCCCTCCTGTGAGGGTGGTGAGTCACGAATGCCCCACCCCTGGCGGTGTTCAAGGACAGGTTGGATGGGGCTTGCAGCAACCTGGACTAGTGGGAGGTGTCTTTGCCCATGGCAGGGGGGAAGCTGGGACTAGATGATCTTTAAGGTCCATTCCAGTCTCTCCACATTCTCTGATTCCATGATTTTAGGATTTAAGCCTGGGGAGAATCTCGCTCTGCCTCTTACTGGCCCTTCCCAGGCCAGCAGGACTCTACAAGGAGGAGGTGGTCATCCCTGGTAGATACTGGTGCAGAATTTCAACACTTGTGTAGCAGTTAATTTCCTCTCTTCTTTTAGATACACTTTCCATCTGTGTGAGGAACTTCCATCTCTATGAGAAATCAGCGTTTTTATTTTAAAAAACTGTTAGATAGACAAGCTGGATGGCAGCATTTTGGAGCTGTTGATATGCTGTGTAATCAACCTGGAAATGTGTGGAAAAGACCTTTTAGGACTTAGTGAGCAGATCCTTCTATTTAATATAGTACTGAACCTCACAGGTCCCCAGAATTACAGTACTGCAGGATTTTTCTTTACAAAATTATCTGTTATTTTCCTGTAACTTTTTCTCCAGCTTATACGTGTCTAAAATGAGTATAATTGTGTGCATTTGAAATCCTTGTCTTTTTTTTTTCTTCTTTAAATCAGTAATGAAGTAATTTCATATTCATCTCTTCCCTAAATTTCAAAGTCATGAAAGAGCAGGGAATTTTCCTGTTTGCAGAATTGTTTCACTGCTGCCCACAGTGAGAGCCCTGCCAGCAGGTATATCTGAGCCTGCCCACCTTCAGCCACGTGCACGGAGAAGGTTATTTTCCAGGGAGTCATTAAAACATGGTCTAAAACTGTCCTGTCTCACTCCATTGCTACAGGTCTTAAAGCAGCTTTGCCATAAAATCCAGTGGATATGTGGGTGTTTTAATCATCTGGCTTAATAGGGTGGCTCTTGTATTAAACACTCTGCATGGCTGAATGTTTGAACCACATTGTCCTGCTGGAAAATCCATCTCTAATGAGATTTCACTGGAAGTTAACAGAGTGATATAAGGAAATGAAGTTAAAGGCCAATTTAACAATCTGCTGTTTATATGAAATCAGAACTTTTTTTTGAAGGATAGGAGGGTTTCACTTTAAATGCTGAATCAAAGAAATGAATCCAGCACCCTTTTGTTACTGAGAATTTTACTTAATCCTTTTTTTGATATCTCAGCAGTTTCATTTTCATAAAACTTCTTCTTTATTACTAAGCACTGAATTAAGGCATTCCACGATTTTTTCTATATGAGACTTTAAGGCTATTTCTGGGAGAGGAAATATGTTGATTGTGAGCTGTTAATGGTATTTCCAGTCTGGTTTGTGGAGATTTTCCTTCAAAATTTGTGATTTTGAAGCATCTGAAACATGCTGAAACATTGGAAGATCCTGGAAGCATCAAAGTGCTTTAAGAGACACATCTTTATTTTGATTAACTTGGTAGATTTGATCAAGAGTAATACATTTGATCAAGACTAAGACTTCTCTGAGATATTAGTTTGTGGGTTTTATACCAACAGTGTTCATTCAATATAGTTCTAAACTCTGTGCATATTGAGAATAATGTTTCATCATCCAGCATAGATTTAATACCATGATTTTAGTTCTTAAACTATAAACAATTTTTAAAGAATGACATAAAGTATGAAGTAATTTATTGTGTCCCTCGCTGAAGGCAGCAGAGAGGAAATGAACCAAAAGAAATGCTATTATGCATGACAAATAGGCAAGGCAACACTATTAAACAGCTAGACCACTGGTAGTTAATGAGCAAGCCACAGTGGATTTTAAGATGATAAACTCAATTATTTTACTAATAGTTATTTGGTTTTCTCACTGTCAAAGCTTGAGTTTCTAACCCAGGCTGTTTTGCTGTGTGTGATAATACCATTTGTTTCGCTGTCTCTTACTCAGGATCAGTTCAGATGTTTCCAAGTTTCCCAGCCCTTTCCTGTAGCTCCAGTTAAATGTCTGGCACTGGCAGTATTTATTTCTGCTCTTTCCACCTGCTGGAAATGCAGGGCAGATGAGTCAGTGGTGCAGCCCCTGGTGACTACCAAATTAGTTCCACTACAGTAAGAAAACCTTTTTTGTGACCTTTTTGAGGCCAGTTTTGTTGTTATGGAGAAAGGTTCACATATCTTCAGCCTTGTCCTGTGACCAGTCTTGGTTTGCTGTGGCTCACATGCGGTGTTTGGATTAGTCAGCTGGGACAGTCAGGGTTGTGTCAACAGCTCCTTGCTCATCCTCATCTTTCTCAGGTCACTAATACTCAGAAAAAAAAAAAACAACATGATGAAAAGTGGTGATGATTTCTAATGTTGTTCCTTGGCGCTCTGATAGAATTTCTAATTTTCTTTGCCATGCTCCTCCTGGCACCCAGTATCACCCTCTGCCTTCTCATTTCCCTGAGATGTGAGTATCTAAGCCCAGTGTTACTCCAAGGGGAGCTGGAATTCCTTCCTGGCAAATCCTGCTCATGCCAAACAGTACCAGGTTCTATTTACCTGATGATTTCTTAGTATCCAGACAGTTGAAAAATATCAGAAATACTAGAAGTACTAAATTTAATGTATCTTCTCCTTGATTAGGCATTGTATAGATCATTTATTCATTCAGAAACTACATATGAAAACGGAATAGATTGTGTAATCTTGCAGCAAAATGGGCCATTCATGTATCTGATAAATAATGCAATTATTTATAATTTGACTTGAAAGTCAATTTTGTTTTAAATATATCAGTCATATATGGTCACACACTGTCAACAGCTCTCTGGAAAAATACTTCTGAAAGCTGAATGGTGTCCACCTCACAATACTTGGTCAGTGATCTACGATTTCCTTGGATGAGCTCCAGCAGTTTCTTGTGTACAGTTGTGTCAACAAATGCCAATATACCACCACAGTGCCTTTGTGGGCACCAGAGTTACTCAGGCATTTGAAACTGCCTGAGAATTCAGCTAAACTTGAGGAGAATTTTTCGGGCTAGCTCTTCCTTTTAAGCCAAATCAAGTGGAGTGAGACACCCCCTCAGACCTCCCTTTGGCTGAGTGAGTGTTCAATCACATCTCCCACTGCCAAGGCAAGTGTCCCCCTCTGAACTGACCTGCAGTCCTGCCTGGAGGGACTTCTGCATCCCAGAGAATATTCAAATATAGCTAGTGATTTCTCATGGACTATCACTGGCTAAAGACACATCCCAGTCAAACTCCAAACTTCCTCTGTCCCAGGAGTAGCAGCAAGAAAAAAAAACCTGTATATGTTTATTTACCAGCAGAAGTGTAAACAAACCCATCTTTTTTCCTGCAGGCACTTGTGTCACCTAAAAGTACTTAAAAGTATAGAGCTGCTGAATCAGGCCTGTGATAATGGATGATTCTGCTCTTTTCATCTTTAACATTAAGCAAGTTGAGTGGAAGGGAGTGATAGTGCTGAAGAATTATGTGGCACTTGCAAAGTGATGCTTTGTGTCCCCTTCTACCCTTTGCAGTGTTGCTAAATATTAGGAAAACTCTGCAGCTGTGGATGTCTAAGACAGTTTATTGGAACTCTGTGAAAATACCCTTTCCATCAGACTTCAATTAAGCTGCACTTTTTAATAATTAAATTAGCAAATATTACTTATTAACTTGGCTCCTAATCACAGCATTTATGCTAAATAATACAAATAGTATTTATACTATACTAGTAGTAGAAACTGAAGTTCTCATCTTGAAATATGTTTTATTTGTAAGCAAGGAGCTCCCTGTTTGTCTCAGTAAAATGAGCGTTGCAGATTCTTCTGGCAGGATGAAGTCCAGGCTTCTTGGGTGTTTGAAAATTTTGACTAAAAGTGAATTCTCCAAATCCATCCTTCCTTCCTCTTTAAAACCCAGGGACAGCATTACAATTTAGGACCACTGAAACATCGGAGCGTTCACTCTAATCTACACTTTAGCTTTAAATATCATGAATTAAAGTAATTAAGATTAATAGAATTCAATTCTGAGCAAGACAAGGCGTGCAAGCCCTGAACTCCTGCTTGTCTCCTTCATTATCCTCTTTAAGGGATATTAAGAGTCCTGCATGGATTCCCATGAAATAAATGTGTGTGGTTGTACTAACTACTATTTTTTACTTCTTTTTGAGGGATTTTCTGAGCAGCACAGGCTATTTTAGATAACAGAAATTACAGTGACAGGCAGGATATTAATAGATGTATTAAAAGTGAAAGAATTGCTTTTGCAAACCGATTTTATAGCTTTAAAAATATATTTTTCTCTTTAGCAAACTCACAAATGCCTCAAACATGAGTGTTTTGTAGTGTTAAGAAGAAATCTGGGCAGGTAGGAGGTCTATTGCTTGTCAGCTAAAATGTGTCCCTCGGCATACACAGGAAAGTACAGGTTGGGACAAATTAAATTTCTGGAAAATGCCATGAGTGGAGAGATGGCAGAAAAGTGTGTTGGCGTTAAACAACAGTTTTAGTTAATGATTGAGGAGTTATTTAAGGAACATTGTTATGTGTCACCTGTATGTGTATGTTACTGCTGATGTAAAAGCTGCTGCGGTGTGATTTTATCTGATTGCTGATGCTCGTGGGAAGAGACCTTAGAAGGCCCAGGGCTTTCAGGAGAGTAAAAATTGCAGCTAGCACATCTTCTGGCTCCTGGAGGATTTAATAATCCATTGGGTCTTTGAAAATATGGCTCCTTTCCAGTTGGACGATGAGCAGAGGACAATAATTACAATCCCTTCTTTCCCAAGGGAGCACAAAGAGCAGTTTTTGTGTTCTTAAGAGAGACAGATTAAGATTCTTGAGTAAAGGAGAGCTTGGGAGTGTTTTCACAGATGCATTATGGAAAGCATATTTTGCCATATGAGATTTATAGTAACTCTCTAAGTGTTTGCTCTGATTTGGGCCTGTTGGATTTCAACAGCAAATCCTCTCCGTGGCAGTGACAGGAGAGGGTTATGATATCATCTCCAGAAGGCAGGAGGTGACACTCTGTGTGTTCAGGAGCTCTTGGGATCAGAACATCCACAAATGGCATATATTCATAGTATCTCCCAGGCAAACCCCAGGAATGCCCCGTGTGAAGGGCTCTGCCTTCCCTGTGTTTGAGTCCCCAGGGAGCTGCTTGTCATCCCTCACAGTGAGTGTAGATACCCATCACCTCCCATTTCATCCTCCTCACCAGGCTCAGAAAGCAGAGCCCTTGTTTTATTATAGCTCAGCACTTGTGCTCCCTGAGAAAACAGCTCTTTATTCCAGAGTGGAGCTGTAGTTTTTGCAAAGTCTCCTCCATTATACGAGGCACTAAAGGAAAGAAATTTAGAGAAGTAGTAAAGTCATGATGACTGAACAAATTGTTGAACTCTTTACTTGCTTTCCTCTCATCTTCAGGCTATTACAAAGTCAATTTAAATGGAAAAGCAAGCACGTAGCAACTGTTGTGTGTGTTGAGAGGAAATTGTGTGCTTTCCAATTTATGGTGATTTCAGGAGTGGGATGAATGCACACCTTTGCAGTGAGCACTGCAGAAGTGGCGTGTCCTTGGTCAAAGAACACCTACCCGTGTGTTGGTGTTGCCTGCCTGCCAGTCTCCACTCTCCCCTTTGCCATGACACAGAGATGTTATAGGCAGGAAGGGTCTTCTAAGGCTCAGGTGGGTGTTTGAAATAAACTGCTTTTCCAGTGTCCAGCTCACTCCTTGAATGACTTAAGATTCTGTATCCTGTTGTCCTGCTCTCCCAGAATCACCGAACACGCCGAGTTGGAAAGGGACCCACAAGGATATTGCTGGAGTGTGCTGATTCATCAGAAAAACCTTTATTAAAACACAAAAGAGGTGTTGAACAAATTTAATATAAGGAGGTGATTTTCTGCCTGGTGTTTCTCTCTTGTGGGACCAGGTCACAGCAAAATCTCTTCTTGGCAATGCAGAAAACCAGGCTGGGTTAGTAGCTGTGTGTACTTATTTGGACCCCTGAGCTGAGATCTTTCATTGTAGGCAATATTTTTTAATTAATGCGAGGGGGAGAAAACATTTGAGAAAAATCAATGCTGGATCTTTGGAAGGCAAGACTCCAATTTTTAACTAGCTCTGCCAGCTCTGTCACTGATAATTCAGGGTCTGCATCCATGGTATGTGAAAAATAATACCCATGAATGTCATGAAGTTTATTTTAATGTTATTACAATATTTGGATGCTCTAAATTAGTTGCCTGGAAAGGCAAGGTATTGTAATTATGATATTTTGATTCCTGCATGTCTGCACACTGGAGAAATCCCTATTAGCAGGCACAGCCTCGTAGTAAATAGCACTGGGGGACTGCAGAGGAAGTAGATGTGCAGTAGCAGGAGTGCCAATGTAATTATATTTTGTTCTTCTGTGTGGTTCCTCCTAAGGGAGAAGGAAGTCGGTAATTGAAATGATTAGGCACCAGTATTGTTGTGGTATTCGCTGGCACACAGGCAGCACTCAGAGCTTTGTCACTCTGTAGTGCAGCTTTGTGTATGATTTACTCAAGGTAGAAGTATTTAGAGTAATTAAGGGGAATGGGAGCTTAGCTGTTTAGGGGTAATAATGACTGTAGGAGTAGCAATAGTAATGATATTTTGAGACACCTGGTGACAATCTGGCCCTCTTTATTTCTGCATGGGTACAGCCAGGGCTCCTGGTAGCTTTTAAAGCAACTGTATTACTTCTCTAAGTGACAGACCTTATGCAATCAAGCATCTTATGCTTAACCTATGGTTGTATTCCCCCTTATTTTTCCCTGACCTTGAGTAAATGATTGTCATTTTATGTTCTAGCCAAAGCCCTTGAAATGTTCCTCTCCAGAAAAGGACTCAATATCGCTGTTCTGTTCCCTGAAGATTGCTGGGTACTGTGAGGGTGGAAACCATTTGCTATTACTTAATGAAAAAATGTCCTCCATAAATCACCTCTTCAAGTGGAGCTCACAGTGAAACAGCGTGAGTCTTTAGCACTGCCAGCACTCTAATAGACTTATATATCCTGGGTACTCATTATTTGCTGGTTGTTAATTATAGAGTGTGTTTAAGACAGGAAATCTGGTGTGCTTCTTAAGGGAAAAGCAGCATGCCCCATCCTACAGATGAGAGGGAGCAGGCAAAGGAGGGGAAGGAAATGTCTTTGGGTTTAATTGAGAGGAATGGACTCTGTGCTTCACCTACAATGAAACACATCTGATGTTTTAAGGCATGTAACTGGCTCTTTTTTTTTTTTGTTTGTTTTTTTACTTTTTAACCCTGAATGTTGAGGCTAAGGGATTGTAAGACCTCTAGAGAGGTTATTGCTGAGGCAATTTGGGTGCACCTTTGGGAGGTTTGGTTTGTCATTACGGTATAAAAACCCAACCCTTCGGTTAGGTGTGTGAAGGATGTCCCTGGGGGAGGAAAACAAGAGCTTTAAGATCTCTATGCAGCTCCCTGCTTATTAGATCAGTTAATCTAATTAAGTGGTTTACTCTGACTTCACACAGGCATGAATCAGAAGCAATTTATCTCAGAAGTCAGTTGTGTGCAATCATTATAGTGGTGGTGGGAGACAGGGACTGAATCCAGTGCCTGTGAAGTCACCTCTGCTCTCTGCTCCAAGAGATCACTTTCACATCTATGGCAATGGATATATAAGTGTATAAATAGCTCTACAGCAAGAATCGACAACTCAAGTTTTCCTTCCTCCAGGCAACTCTTTTACCTGCTGGTTTCTATTTCTGACTTTCTGGAAGGTTTCTTTTTCCTTCTGTCAATGGCACAACTTGAGTGGGGAGGCCAGAAGGGACTGCTCTTGCTGCAGAGCCACCAGTTTGCTGTTCCTGACTCCCCCTTCTGACAGGGAACAGCAGGTTTGAACCCACTCCAACAGAAAACAATGTCTGATTCTAGTTACCTGTTTTCCAAGCTGTTTTACACAAAGGAAGAGTAGAAACCTCCGTTGTCCTTCTTTGGCTGAAAGATTGCTCGCTCCTGTTTGAGGGGGAAGACGTGGAGGGTAAATGTGAAAGGAAAAGATGGGAAAAGTGGAGCACAACTGGGCTTTGTAACCAGGCTTTGTCTCTCACCTCTTCATGTTTGTTATCAATAACAATAAAAAGCCACGGGGTAGTTATAAATAAGCTATAAATAAGCTCACATGTGATCTTGGAAATAGTGTTACATTGCGATATGGGGAATGGAAAACTCGCTGCTGTTTTTGAGATGTGCTGTGTGACGCTGTCACACCCGTGGGAGCAAAGGAAGTAATTGGAACAACAGAGGCTTCTCTTGATTTCTTGCTGGCTAATGATCCTTATTTGTCAAAATCGGGGAGGGAGGGATAGAAGTCGTTTCCTCAGGAAAAATCTTCCTGTATCATAATTTCTGATAATGTATCCACACTTTGTCCAGCACACACTGACTCTCAGAGTTTTCTACTCTATGTCCTTGGCTCCTCTCAGATATCACTGAGCATGGAATGTTCTTAAAAACTAACTGTGCTCCTGCACCAGTCTGCATCCTGTGCAGTCCATGTGTTGTGCCTTGGAGCAGACAGGAGCTGATAAAACACTGCTGACAGACTGTCCCTGTGGTCAGATCCTTGTCTTCCTGCAAGACACGGGCGGTGCAGAGTCAAACTGCTCTATCAGACCAGCAGATCTTCTGCTAAAGTACGGGCTATGACTTGAGCGCTAATTAATGTAGTGAGTTCCTTCATGTAACAGTTTTATTGTACTATAAGTTTTAACAAGGCTAATTACATGCAATTTATATCAATAATCTGTCAGGCCTGAAGACCAACAGTATTAGAGAACCCGTATTAGAAGCCATTATTTCTTTAAGAATACTTGGCACCTTTGAAGACTTTCTTGTTTTGAGATAATTGATGTCACCTGGCATTTTTATTGATCTGTAAATGTATATTTATACTGATAGGATATAAACTTTATTAATTTAATTTTGCAAGAGGTGAGAGTGACTTTCCAAAGTCTTTCTAGCAGGAGCAAGGGCACAGATGGCTATTAAGACTTATCTCTGCCAGAAGTGGTGAAAGAAAAACTTTTCAAATGGGCACAAATTGAAGTACAGAAAATTGAGCAATTTGGAAACTGAGCAACCTCTTCTACATGGCCCTATTTTGAGGAGGGAGTTTGAATTAGATGATCTTCCTTCCATCCCGTGACCGAGATGACTCTGTTTGGTGACTGTGTATCCAGCTCTGTGAAATGAATGTGAGGATACTTGGTAATATTTTTATTTTCCCTTTACACCTGTTTGTTTCCTCACCTTTTAGTGCTGCTTTTAGACAGAAAAATGTTGAGATCATGTCCTGGCCTAACAGTGCAGTAACATGTTGCTGATTAGAGGTTCATCCATATCTCCTGCCCTGAGGGCTGCTTTTTCTGAAGAGCCCTCTTCTAAATATTTTTACTGCTTTATGGCCTTGGTGAAGAGTGGGAAGCTCGGCCTGCCAGTTCCAGAGCTGTTGCTCTGTGTTCAGCCAGCCACCAGCTGTGTAACTACTGCTGATTGCCTAAGATCTCTGCAAAAAAATAAATCCTGATTTATAGCAATTTTATGACCTTTCCTCGCTCTTCACCTCCGTGTTGGTTTCCAGACACCTGCACTCAGGTCCACTGGTTGAGCTGTTCATGGAATGTGGCTACTGCCTCATTCAGCACCATCAGCTTAACCTGAATAAATAAAGGCAATGGGCAGAGCTTACCTGAACCACCTGGGACATTCCAGTGGGGACAACAATCCCAGATGGGACAGCAATGGTGAGCAGCACTGCTGCTGGTGAGAAAACAAACCCCACCCTGTGCCTGTGCACAGTGACTGCAGGGAACACCTGCTCAGCTGTCTCATAACCAGGTGCAGCTCTCCTGGCAAATTCATGGAGGTCAGAACTGTCGTAAAGCAAGCTGGAAATTCTGACAAACCTCAGGGGGGAGGATTTGGAATGCCGAGGTTGGCAGTAGCACCCCTGGCGCTGGGAAGTTGCAGTGTGAGCTACTCAGACCTGTGGCAAAGGGCAGTGCTGTAGACAAGGCATCCCTGCAGTTGTTGGCAATCCATAATAGTCACCCAGAGCAATCTTTCCAGCAGTGTTTGTGAAGGGACTGCTGTTTGCAGTCTTGAGTTCCTGAAGGAATGCTGCACATAAGGAGACTGGAATAATCAGGTGACACAGGGAGCAGCAAAGAATAAACTCTCTTTTCCGATGAATGCAGAATTTGGAAAGGACAGGCCAAGCTGAGACTTGAAAATAACACTGCAGGGAGAGAAAGTGGAGTGGAGCTTTGTGCCCTGCAAACTCTGCTGGAGGAAAATCGGCTGGTTTGCACTGCTCTGTTCCCACCCTCCCAACTGGAGGGGAGCCTGCTCACCATCCCACAGCAGGGTCTTGCTGAGGTGAAGGTTTAGAGGAAAATTATTTCATTTTCAACTTATTTTCTGGTCACAAAAATAGCATCTCTTTAAGGGTTCACATATATAAGAAAATTCACCTTCGTTCATTTTCTCCTCAGTAGAAAAGGTTAAAGGAAGGTGTCTTGAAATGTTTCTGATCCAGGCACTGAAGTACTTGGCTGTGACCACAAGGAGGCTGAGGGTCCATCCGCTCTCCCATGTGCTTTGTGTTGTCACAGCCTTTGGATAAGGAGCAGAGACTGGCATGTCTGGTGTGGCACATACCTCTTCTCTGCAAAAAAATTAAGTATTTGCCATGCCAAGCCCGTTCTGGCAAACTCACAACAAGCAAATAAGAAATGTGTCTTTTCGAACTAAAAACATACTGAACATCAGCTCCAAGTCCAGCAGTTCGGAGTCTCCTTTTTAAATTTTCCTCAGAACAAAAAGATACCACGAATAATACCTTTTTCTGTTTCCCAGTCAGGCAGAGATTATCTTTCTTTTTTTCCCCACAAACTCTTCCTGAAACATGCTTGAAGCACTGGAAAAAAAATTAGCAGGCATATGATAAATGGCCCACAAGCAGCAGATGCAGTAATCTGTGTGCCTTCCTAAAATAACTGTCTTAAGGGGAACTTTTATGTCGTTATTTCTTAGCTCCTCTGGTTATCAGAATGGCTCTGCACAGTGGCATATATCATGCTTTTATTTTAATTAAACATATCTCGAGGAAGAAGGGCTTGTAAAAACGTAGCTAGAGCTATTTTATAGGGTTTGAACTTGAGGTCGTTTTGTTCTATTCGTCTCATTTGCATTCAGCAGCTTCGTCAGGTTCTCTGTGAGGAGAAAAGGCAGCAGGGCAAAGGATGTCAGTGTGGGTAAAGATCACAGGTTGTGCAAGGTAGCCTTTTCTACTTCACTGGACTTCTTTGTAATGTAGCTGCTGCCTGATACTTATTTGGTCTTTTACAGGGGAAGAATGGTCATTTATTTTAGGAGTTCTGCCCTTTCATTTTCCAAAGCAGGTTAATGTATTTTCTCATACATCTTTTGGTCTACAAGCCCCATCTGTATTTTCCTTTGTGACGTCCCCAGTCAGCCTCCTCAAACATTAAAGGGTAGTTTTTCATGATGCTGAAGCATTAATATTTCCAGAGTCACCTTTGAACAATGTTTTCTGTTTTATCCCTTGGCAGATGAGCAAAGTGCCCAGTTCCTAAGAATTATCTGGGAGGCAGAGCTGAGTGCAGTAGCTTCAGTACAGGTTAATATTGAAGTGGATGGACTCAAATGAACCTTAGTGGAAGGAGCATAAATAAAGGGACATGTGAGAGGGTGTATTAAATGGACTTGTGTCAGGATTCATTTGTTATATTTGCTGGGATTTGCCTTTGTATGATGAAGGCTGAGAGAGCAACCCCTCTGTGGAAGAGAAACCTCATTCAAGCAAATTTATTTAAGTTGGCAAGTTGCAAAATATAAATTTCAAAAGCGTTTTGAGTGTAGTTGTACAGTATAAGAGACAAACAGATAACACATTGTTGTCCTATTAGAACCACAGGTATCCTTCTGAACTGTATTATTTTAGTATTATAATATTTTAGTATTATAAAACATGAATGAAACCTTACAAAAACTGAATGATTCTGATGCACGAAACCTGATCACACTGGGTGTGGGTCAGGAATCTAAATTCTGGATGACCCAGTGGTTCCATTATAGCAGAGCTGATTTTTTCACAGAGATATATTTATTCTGAAATTTTACAATAATGTAGTGTGATTATTTTTGATTTAAAAAAATATTCAAGAACCCACTGGACGTGGCACTTATGCCATGATCTAATTGACTGGTGGTGATCAGTCAAAAGTTGAACTTGATCTCAGAGGTCTTTTCCAACCTAAATGATTCTGTGAATAATTTTCGTAGCAAGTTTGGGCTTGGACCTGCAAAGTTAGCAATGGACTGGTTTAGTTTTACTAAAGAATTGTTGCTTCTTTGTGAAACGTAGCTGTTCCATGTTTATTTTGCATATGTTATAGGCGTGTTTTAGAGCTTCTAATCAATCAAATGGGGTCTGTGTTTTAAGAATAGCATTTGAAATATATTAGGTTTATATCTGCAGTCTAGTAGTTGATACGATGTTTATGTGTGCTCACACATGCAGGTGTGTGACAGGTAGGGAGGGGAAGATGTGGGAGCCACTATTACTGAGCTGATCCACCCTCACCTGAATTTTAATCACCTTGTCACCATCTAATAACGTTCTAAGGAACAGTGGAGAGCTCACATTACTGAGTTAGGTGATTTGGGGGCAGTTTAAATTCTGTTTGCATCTTGTGAAGCAGGAGCAAGTCCTATGTTAATGGGATCATTTATCCTGCTGCTCGGTGTTTCATCCTCAGCTGTGCTTTCCATGGTGATAACAATGTGTCCCTTTTAGTTTTGCTACACCAGCAACAGGGCTGCTGATTCCAGAAAGCCCAGACTGGACCATCCCAAAGAGAACACAGAGTAATATTCAGCAGAGCCACCTCTCCTCACACGAGGAGAAGCGTGGCTGTGCAGTCAGTGTTTGAAGAGATGTCTAGTGCTCCTTGCAATATATACAGTATATATCGTTTATATATATATATAAACCATGTATATGTGTATATATATGTAAAACATGTATATATATATAAAAACTATGTGTATTTGTTTATTTATACATAAACATGTATACGTGGGGGAGTTTTTTCCAGACACTCATCACCCTCTAACAAATCCATACAAACATACAAATAATTTCAGGTGGCTCAAGCTGAAAGAGTAGTGAGTTTTTCTGACCCATTGATACTGTTCTTGACGGATTCTTACCTTGCTCTGGGCTAATAATGCACATCACAGCACTCCCAGCACTTTGTGCTTCCTTTGGCTCCTGTGAGCAACACAGTTGGACTCCTACATAGCTTTTACCTTGTCGAAAAAAAAGATCTAATTGGTCATTAAACTGCATTAGCATCTGTAATGAGCCCAGGCATCCCTTTTCAGCTTTTTCCTTGCCTGTGTTCCAGAAACCTCTGTCGGGTTGTTTCACACAAGCGTTAAGGACACAGCAACGCAGTTCAGTGCAAAATCTTGATCTAAGAAATGGTTTGATAAAATTTTAATTCGTCCTGTCATTTTTTCTGATCCCTTCCACAGAAAATTAATAACTTTTTTGGAATATTTACTGTTGTATGGATTTATTTAAAGTCCTGGTGCTTCCATGTAAAGATGAATGATTTTGGACTTACTGGAGTAAAATGCATTTTTCCATCTTCATTCAAAAGAAGTGTCTCTTACAATCGGGGGGGGGGGGGAACCCCCAACCAAACCTAAAAAGAACTTTGCAGAGCTGCAACATAAATCAAGTGTTTCAGTTTTGCTTGGAAAGCTGTAAATCCCTGTGGCTATAACATATGTTTTAGGGAAGTTATAAATCCCTGTGCAATTGCTGATGTTCTGAGTCTCACCTGAAGTGATCAGAGTCCTGAATGCAATGTATAGGAACTGTAACATGGAGTGACCGGGTCAGCACTCAGGATCAATTCAAGATTAAATTTATTTCGGTGTCCATTTCCAGCTTTCCTCGTCGTTGTTGTCAGTTAGTACCCCTGTTGAAAGGCATTTCACAGCTTCTGTTTGCCAGTTGCTATTTGGCCTTCAAATCGGCCAAAAGAGCTCTGCCAAAAGTATCTTTATCCTATTGTCAAAGCATAGAAAGTTGTACATGTTTCTGTTTGTTTGTGGGGTTTTTTTGTTGATTTGGTTGGAGTTCTTTTTGCTGTCTCTGTCAGATTTTTGTCTTTTTTTGTGTTATTTTATCTATGAATTCTAACATTATTTATCCTGCCCAGTGAGGATTTTGGGGTTATTCTTAATGACTTAAAGCTGTTCTGTGTGAGAAGGGAGAGCCATGCTAACTAAATATACAAAAGATATATTTTTTTAATAAAAAAAAAATGCCAGGGAGTGTTACAGCACTGTTATAATACCAGTACTCCCACCAGAGACCTCATACATATGCATGATAAGAGACCACCACGTGGGAGAAACACTGTGAGCATGGGGGAGAGAAAATGAATATTGATAAAACATGTCACAGACTGTGAAACAGCCCACAGGAAAGACAGCATCTCAGTGGGTCTGCTTGACTGAAACAGATTAAGATCTAAATCCATGCAGCTGATAATGCCTTTTATCTTGAAAGGTCAACTGGGTATTTGACACTCCTGGTCTCACCAGAAACCTCTGGAAAAGGCACTGGGCAGGGTGTCTTCCATACATTTTCTTTAGAATGGACATTTACGGCCGGTCGTTGACCTTGGGATTCCATCAGCAGTAATGAGGGGCAGTCAGGAGTGCTCTGTGCCCAGCACGGTAAATGATGCATATTCACAGATGAGAACACATCCCTGCTCCACGCTGGGCTGGGATAACCATGGCACTGCCACTGCATCCCTACTGCCAGCCAGGCAAGAGGAATCAGTGAGACTAACGACAGCAAGACTGCTTTGGAAATATTTTCAGCTTACAGTGTGCTGGAGTTCTGCTTTTTTCCATTTCCCTTCTTCCCTCGTCGGTAAAACACAAGCCAAAATTTCTACTTCTTTGCCCAAAAGAGGACAAACTCTGTTTGCCTGATCACACATGGAGTTTAGTTGAGTGCTGTCATAAAGATGCATTACCGAGAAATTAAGTACCAAACAGTGTTTCTAGAGCGCCCTTACCTGAAAATGTTTTAAACTCCAGTTAATCAGAAAGTTTCAAACCAGCTCGGGGTGACATTCATTGTACCAGAAGCACAACGTGTAGGTAAAAAGATTATCATAGAATCACATAATGGTTTGAGTTGGAGGGGACTTCAAAGATCATCCAGTTCCAACTCCCCTGCCATGGAGCTCATCACCATCACCATCTCTGAGCTCAGCCAGTCCACCCCAGTGAGCAGGAATTCAAGCAAAGGTAGCAAGGAGGGACAAGGAGATCCTGGCAGAACTCCAAGATAATGAAGAAGTATTCAAGAGATGGCAGCAGGGAAAGGTGACCAGAGAGAAATCCATGAGTACTGTCTGAGCGTGTGGGATGGGTCTGAGAGAGTCACCCCTGTGCCTCTCACAGTTATTGTTCTTGTTCGTCTGTGGTGGGATGTGAGTCTGGTTAGAGCCCAGAGAACTTCAGAAGTAAATGAAATCAGCTTCTTCATTCTATGGTTTCCTCAGCCTCATGGCAGTGTTTAGTTTCTGATAATAAGTCCCAATGTCTTAAGTCAAAAATATTGGCAATGATGAGGCTGGTTCATATGTGATGAAAGCACAAGAGAAAACAACTCCAACATGTTCTAGGCTGCAGATAATCAATCTATGATAATGGTCATTGAAAATAAAATATTGCACTCCTTATTATCATTGTTAGATTCAATCTTAAATAGTTTAGTTCTCCTAATTTTCTTCCCTATTTCCATAAATTCATTATTCTTGTCAGAAGTTTTGAGTGTGTGTGTAGGGCATGGTGTGCTGGTTTTGTTCTTGTTGGTTTCTCATAATGAAATATTTTCCATACGTCCCAGAACATGAAATTTCATGTATTTAATTTCAATTTACTAAAAATATGTATATATACTTCAGAGAATATTGACTAGACAACACTTCAGTATAATCTTTCTTGAAAGGATATAAGGACCCAACTTAAGTATGAAACGTAAGCTGCTCTTGAACTGTGGAGAACAAATGAAGTTACGAGTTCCATATTTGAATGACTTTTATTAATTGCTTGTCTCTTCTGTCTGCACTTGGATAATATTTGCCCAGAGAAAATACCTCAGCAAAAATTTGTTTAGCTTAATACTACTTATTCCTAACAGTCACCCAAAACCATGGATTGTTCTTGCCCTCCTTGCTATACAAGTTATTTAGAATGAAACAATAATTTTTTTTGGATAAATCATTAGAAGACCCCAGAAATTGCTAGTGTCAGCAAATTAAAACCACAAAGATGGTAGGCATTCAGGCTTTAGAAAGTCCATTGTTTTCTTAATAGGATAGGCTGCAAATAAAAACAATAAAAGTTGACCACTGAGATTTCATTGAGCCGTGGCAATGTTGGCAAAAGGATGGAGGCTTTAAAGGTCATATTGGATAAATCTTACTTTCAAATGTAAAGTCACCTGAAAATCATTCATTTCCTTGAGAAAGGAAAGTTTGCCTTTGGAAATGAGGCTTGCCAGCCCCTTGTCATCGTACCAAGCTGAAAAAGCAACTGTGAACCCCCTCCAGACTCGTGTTTTCCCTTTCAAAACAAAAGAGGGAGAGAGAAGAAAATCTGCCACCACCCAAGCAGCAAACTTCACCTGTGGTCTGTTCTCCAGCAGCTACCACCAGAAAGACCTTTTCCTGCAGTCCAGGGGTCATTTCCTCGTTCTTTTGGAGGCTTTGCATCTCTCCTGCTCTGATGGGATTGCTGCTCCAAGTGACTGTTGGCAGCTGTGGAGCTGAGTGAGGGGCCCGAGCCTGGGTTGTCCGTGAGACAGCAAAGCTCAGGATTAAAGAACCACCTTTAAACAGGAGCACGTGGGGGTTGGAATGCTCTGACCTTGCCCTTTGAACATGTTCCCCTCCTTTAGCCTGGGTTTTTTGGAAGCCCTGTGAAGAAAGGGTGAGGAGACAGAAGTGCCAAGTCTGACCTCTTCTTCCCCACCGACCTGGAATATGGTAGGTCAGGCTGCTACAGAGACCTTGCTTTAATTAGTTGCTCTTTTTTAACATCTTCTCTCATGGAAGGAGCTGAACCTTTTTTAATTTAGGCCTGCTGAAGGTATCTAAGGAACCCTTTTTGGCTCATAACCAAGAGTTTCTTAAAACAGGACTCTGGTAACCACGAGATGTCTCTGCTTAGTGTTTTCTAACTTCTTTAGTGCATGTTGAATTTTGAGGTTCCCTGATATAAACTGCTGGAATGCGAGCTGGGCAGGACTGGGACTGCACTTCTGACTCTGGATCAAGTGCTAAAAGTTGCCTTTTGAAGGGGCAAATAAGTGCTGTCCCAGGTTGGCTGTGCTGTGCTGGTGTTGGGATGTGAGGCAGGGTGGATTTGACTTTGGCACAGGTAGGCAAGTAACACTCTATGTATGGAGAAACTCTGACATGTTCTGTGAGCAGATCCCCCCTCACTGGGTAATCTGCTTCCTTTTTACATTAGTAAAAATCGAGTCAATCCCTTATCCTATAGACATTGACTGTGTGCATCCTTGGCTCACTTAATCTTAGCTGATTTGATTAAAAATAAAGTATTTAGTATGAGTTTCACATTACAAATATTTTCTTAGTTTTAGACAGTATTTGTAATATGTTTTCTGTTTTAGCCTACAGAGCTTAAGTGAAAGTTTTTGCACGTTAAAAACCTGTTTATTACTGTGACTTTATTTTCTGTATAATAACCCACTTAGATTTGAAGAAACATCATTATTTTAAATATAAATACATTCACAAGATACATATTCTCTAATTATTCACTCTTAACATGCATGTTTTTAATAATAATTTGGCATTTAAGTGAAATACACCTCTTCAGCTTGTAAAACTTAAAGTAACAACTAATTAAAGCTGCAGCTCTGTTTTATTTGAAGAGCAGTTATTTCTTTTGGAAAGTGTTGTAAGCCCAGCTTTAAAGTAAATGAACTGCGTTCTCTGTTTATAAAAGTGAAGTGTTCCATTGTGAGCTCTGAATTCGAGGGCACTGCAGCAGTTGGGGGGTGGGGTGAGTGGTGGTGCTCTGGGAGGCCAGGGAGACCCGGGGAGGCACTTGCAAACAGAGCATCATTTTCTTTTTGAAGGAATGTTTTAATAGAGGTAGATTCGTTTGGTCTTTTTTTAAAAAAAAATACGTTGCTGATGCTTGCAGGGTCAAGTTAGAGTAATGTGAGGCTTCGAAGGGCTGGAAGAACTTGCCCAGAAAATATTTTCTGATCCTTCTGGAGCATGGTGGGTTGTGGTGTTACAGCAAAACTGGGTTTCCTGCAATTTGGCATTTTAAGAGAATACTGCCTTTGAGATACTGGCATAAAACATAAGAGCATCTCAGTAGCCGAGTTTCGTTTTGAATTGTCAAAAGAATCCTGTAACTTATTTTTTTTATTAAAAAGAAAAAAAAAATCCTGAAAAAACTTCTTCAGTATTGAGAAAATCTGCTCATTAGGGCATTCCAGCTTTGATTCTGTAGTTTCTGTGATTTGGAGTCAGCTGCCCAAATCTTCACTCTCGTTAACACCGAGGAAAAAAACCAATCTTGTTGTCTCTAACGATTAGCTGTAATCAGTCAAACATTTAAAGACTGCCCTGTTACGGGTGACTGGTGGCCTGGTTCTGCGTAAGGTCTTTTGATTAGATGCTTTTCTTTTCTTTGAATACATGTGCCTCTCTGTGCATCCTTTTCCAAGAAGAACACAACTTGTGTGGTTGGTTTAGAGCAAGTACCCAGGAAGAAAAATTAAATTTGTTCTCTCATAACCAATGAACCCCGCCCCGTTATTCATCAACGTGCAACACTTCAGTAATTACCAGGCAGTTCAGCTTCTCTTTGCAGGATTGCTAGAGCTGAAACTAATGCTGCTTTTCATTTTTAGTGGATGAAAAACTTGGGAAATAAATACCTGCTAAAAAGCAGCAGATAAGCTGGCAATTTTTTATATTTGTTGTTTCTTGAGTTCTGATATTGCCTAGGAAAGCTAAGACCTAAAGTAAGTGCTGATAATCCTGTAGATACTGCTGTCTATAATAACAACGTATTGAGATGTCACATCTGTCAGCCATTTTTAAAAGAAAGGCAGTTTAGGCTTAAATGACATCAAAAGTAACAGTTTAATAGTTTTTATTCAAGTTACGAATATTACCTTTGCACCTGCAGGTTCAGGACTGACTGTGAGAATGACATTTAGGCATAAATGAAAAAGGGGACATATTCTGAGGATGTAGCAGGAGATAACAAACCAATTTAATGCCATCAGTGCAGAAAAAGGAGAAAAAAACCCAAAAGAACCCAATATGAACATAGAGAAAAGAACACAGTCCTTACGGTCTGAGGTTTGGAAGCAGTATTTAAAATACTGTGTAAGGGCTTAAAGTCAACCATTAAAGAAAAGAATGAACTTGTTTATTAAGGATGAATTGCATGATATAGAAATACCATGTGAGAGTGGTGCCACTTTATTCAGTGCCCAGGCAAAAGCCTGCAGCAACAGCAGGGCACAGAAACTGTTGCTGCTCTTGACAAATCTAATGACACTTTGCTCATCTGTCAAATTCTGCATTTAACTGGGCAAGAGCAATATCCCAAAGCTGCTCTTCATCTGCAGAGAAAGCAGAGCCACCACTCAAATAAGCAGCAAGGTAAGACATTATTATTATTCCATAGCCCAACTCAGTGTTCTCTGATTTATGGCCAGGTGTGAAAGGGGTGCAGATCAGACACATTCACACACACGCTGTAATGAAGAGGCTCTGCTTGTGGAGAGGTCACAGCAGATAAATCAAGTGGAAAACCTGTGACTCTTTTGTTTTAGAGCATCTTATTTAAGCCATCAGCTGGTTACAGTGGGTTGTTTTTTTCCTGAAATGTAGCTTATTAGATATAAATTTAGGAATGTATAACAAACCAGCATTCAGTATTTCTAAAGCCTTACCTATTGATTACCACAGTAAAGGGATGAGAAGCCCCACTGGAGTGGTTTGCTGGGATGTTCAGGATGCACATCCCAGGGTGTAAGTGGTACTCTGAGCAGAATAATGCCATTTCAGCAGAAGGCAAGTGGTTGGGGTTCACCTGTATGAAGAAAAAGAGTGGGTACGCTCATCAAATCAGAAATTATTTTCTATTTTATTTAAATAATGGTACTTCAATACATGAAAAATGCTGCTTTAAATACAGCAAATTGCTGTATTTATTTATTTTTATTATATTATTATTTATTATATATATTAGATGTTATATTATTTATTATTATATATAAATAACCTACTGAAAACAGTTCAGATCTTAAATATTTGTAAGAATAGAAGAGAGGTAGGATGAGGCTTATACAAATTATTCCGTCTCTTCTTTCCTGACATTTCAGCCATGGTTCTTCAGATTTATTTTTTTTTTTTAACCTAACAAACTGCTCTATATCAAGGAGTTTATCCTTCACTGTCACAGAAGATGCTGCCATGGAATTCAGCTAAAGAAATCGATTTAATGTTTTGATAAAGGAGAAAAATGAGATTGACATTACAGAGAAACATTTAATAAGGATGAGAAATAAAGTCCAAGCACAATGCTTGTCTCTTACCGGGGTTCAAGTATCATTTAAAACACTGTTGGTAACTTTGGAGTGGAGAAAAGCCTGGAGAAGCTGACCAGAAGTAAGACATTGATTGACCTGAAAAAGCATGTAGCTGCTACGGTTCTTAGTTCTGAGTGACCACTGTTAAGTCAAATTTGGCCTTTAATTACAGTTGAGTAGGAGTTTTTACAAAACTCAGTACAGTTCATACAATGACTAAGATTAATACTTTGTTGAAGTATTTACAGGCAAAATCTCCTTGATGTAGAGCTTGAATGTAAAACATAAGAACCCGAAATTTAAATTAGGCAAAGCCTTGAGCTGGGTATTATTTTTGTAATAAAATTCAATAATCTGTTCAGCTGAAAGGAAAGATGAAGAAATAATAAATGCTCTTATTATACTTAGAGGTTTCTGTACTTTAAGCTCCCTTGGAATGGTTTTTGCTTTTCCTGTATTTGTTACCAGGCAGCAATAGAAAATCCCATGTGAACCGAACTTTTTCCTTTGCCTGTTTTTGGCAGGGGAAAAGGTCCTTTGTGTTGTCTGGTCACCTGCAGTCCTGCTGAGGGGGGTCTGTAACATTCTCATTTCACACTCGTTTGTAACGTGAGGCAGGTGATTCTCACCTGTAAAGGCACAGGTTCCTTGGCATAAAATATCCCGAGTTGGAAGGGACCCACTGGGATCAATCCAGCTCTCATATGCAAGAGAACTGAGTCACTGAGAGAGCTGATGGCTTTGTCAAGGTTGCAGAAGTACATTTAGGATGGAGCCAGGAATTCTGCCAGGAAATGCAGCATCCAGTGCTGCTCTTTAACTCAAGAAATGGTGGATTCAAAATTGGATCCAGTCCAGGCTGGGAGTAGAAGTCCCTGTGCTTGTGGGGTAAGATCCTCGCTCTTCAGGGCATTATGCTATTGTAGTGTGATTGAGAAGTCTTTATAGTAATTGCATTTCTGGAGAGAAAAGTTTTGCTTCCTTTTTACGTGGAGGAAAGGCATCATAGTGAGCCTCAAAGGGGAAAGAGCCCTATAATCATTTAGGTTGAAGTGCTTCTTAATTCAAATGGTGTGCCACTTAGAGAGCTTGATAAGAAGGATTAGAACTGGGAAAGAAAGACATTTTTAAAAGCAAAGCTATTACAAGGTTCATTACTTTATTTATATGTTCTCCAAAATCACATGAATAAAGGGAAAAAATGAGGGGAAAAAATACTGGCTTCGGTTCAGAATGTCAATTACTACTTTTTTAATCCTCTTTTCACAATTTATTTGACATCTTGAACAGTAGCCAAAAAAGCTATTATAACTATAAAACATATTCATTGGTATAAATCTCATTAAGCTGAGCAATTTAATTAAGGTATTGACATGCTTAATTGATACGTGCAAGGAGAGACCATTTTCATATCTAATTTCCATACGTTTTCTGCTTTTAAAAAAACCAGCTCCGTAAAAATGTTATAGATTCAGCTCAGCCCTGTCATCCCAAAGGAGCACTTGCTGCCATTTACCTTGATTTAGAGCCAACTACTCTCCTAAGTGGAGCTCCATTAAGTGGATGTGATGTATGCCTGACTCAAACATGCGTCAGCTTCTCTTATGATCAATAGTGGAATATTTATATTAATAAAGCACCAAGTTAATTAAATAAAATAGTCTTCTGGGTAAACTTAAGATACTAGGGGATGGGCAGAGAATCAATATACTCTGCCATTTGAACATTAAGTGTGTGCTCTGAAATTTTATGTTATGGTGGCAAAGATGCTTGCGGTGTAGGAGTCTGGGATGCACAGAAGCTCCCAGGGCAGGAAGCTCCTGAGCACCCTTTGCTTATCCAGTTAGAGAAAAACCAGCAAACCCAAAGCCTTGGATCTGTTTGGCTTCTGTGACTTCATTCCTGCAGACACATCAGAAATCCTTTCTTCTGGGTTAGGACTGGACACAGTCAAGTGGGTGTTTTCCCAGTTGCCTGACTTGTTCCAGTACTGCCCGAAAAGGAGTGTGAGTGAGACACTTTGCTCAGTCAGGGTTTCTCAGTGTCAGTAAAGGGTCACAGGTCACCCACAAAGACACTTTAAAAATTGCCTCTCCAATCAGTGTGCCACTCATGAGCGTGCCCAGTTCTGGTGTGCTCCACGTCCCAGCCCAAAGCACAGCTGTCCCTCAGCCTTTCCCAGCTGCAGCCACCCCCGTGGGCTCTGTCCCCTCAGACAGAGCTGGCTCAGAGATTTCTACATGAGTGAGTGACTTCTGACCACTGTGGAAACCTATCCCTGTTCGAAATGTAGTCCCAAGTCTCAGTCACAGCTTCATGTCACTGTTTTGCTCTGATAGCAGACCCTGCTGTCCCTGTGGCATTGTGCTATTTCTATGTTGTGCAGATGGCCTTCAAAGGAAGCAAGTTCCCTCAGGTACCACTGCAATCCACTGATACCACTTCAGCCTACCTTTTATCTGTGTTTTAAGGCTTCAGCACGATAAAGTGGAAAATAATAAGTGTTTTTAAATAATGCTGCAGATTTAAAAGAATGCCTGGCTTTGATAACCGAAGGAGATGCTTGCAAGGCAAAGAAAATCTTAATTCAATATTAATAGTTTGTTCAGTCAGTTTAGAACTTGTTCTGTGTAAATATGCTTCCATCTCTTCAGTCAGGGGCACTGTGACATTGCTAAAAACACTGACACCTCTGGTGCAGAGGTGAGTGGTTGTGTGCCAGAGCCCTCAGTTCCTGAGTTCCTGCTTGCAGGCGATGCTGGCTGGCACTGGGCTCCTTCCTGCTCCCATCTCAAATGTCCTGGGCTTGGTTGAAAGGCAGGGAGTTAAAACTGAGGGATTAGAACACGTTCACTTGGGCTTTCTCTCCGCTTTAAGATCTCAGGTGTGCTGGGCTGGGCCTTTGCTGGCTGCTTGCTGAGTACACAGTGGTTGCTGAATGTCCCGTGGCCACAGCCTGGGGTCAGCGGCTCAGTGGAAGATTTCTGTGAGACTCTTTGCTGACCTCTGTGTGACAGACACCACCCACCCTACAAACTGACAAAATCAGCATGGAAACCCACGGGGAGGCAGCAGATGGAATAATGTACAGAATTTATTACGATAATCAGTAGTGGTGCTTCTGGGCTGCTGCAGGAAAAGGACGCTGACATTCTCCTGTGATGTGTGATTTTGACCTGGTTAAAATGTTTCTAATTACCAGGCACAGGGGAAAAGCTGAAGGAATCATCTCCTTTGTCTTACAGTGAATTTTTGTCTTCCAGTAGCTTATGTCAGCGTTTACTGAAAATACTTGGTTTAATTTCTGGTTTTGCATTAATGTAGAGGCTTTTAAAGAAGACACATGTATGGTGTGTTTACTACTTCCAAATATGCTTCATATATGAAGAAATAAACTTTGCCTCTTGTTTAATATTAGTAATCAAAGCATGTATGTTACATCTGAAAGTTGAAAATGTTTAATACATGTAAAACTGTACTTGTGCTGTATTATTGTGTTTGGTAAAGTGTTGGTAATGCATCCCAACCCTACCATTTAGTATTTGTTTTGCCTTTCTTCTTTTATATCCTTCTTATGTTCTGTGATTTAGAAAGACTGAACAAAGAGTGCAAGCTCGAGACAGCATTGGAACCATATGTGTTATAGCTGCATATAATCTATATCATAATTTAACAGGGTGGGATAGCTTTAGTTAGAAAACCACTTTCTGTGTTAGGCATAGAGTTGTCTTTCTAGAAATTAGCAGTTCAAAGAAAGGGAAAGTGATTGCATCTGAGCTGGGATAAAAACAGATTCCACCATGAATTCCTTTCTGGAACTTAACAAAAACCTTTGTGTGTGGAACTGTGATGCAGAAATTCTTGCATGTTTTTTGACTGACTCTTAGTTTTAGTCTCTTGATTGTTGGTTTTCTGTTTGACATCTGGAAGTAATGATGTGAATAACTAATATCAGAATGTAAACTTTCCAAGTCTTATAATGAAGTTAAATTTCCTTTTTTGATAAGATGGAAGTGCTTGTGTCGTATGACACATGACACCCCCTTAGCTAATTGTTTTTTCAAAAGCTTGCTAAAGAGGTGTCAGAAATTGAAAAAACTTGTGGGATAATAAGTCAAATGTTATTGTCGGGCAGAGTTTCTCCAGGAGACTCAGATAACTGTAGTGGACTTTAGAGAAAGTCATCATCATTCCTAGCAGTGATGAAATCAAATCACTCTGGAATCTGATGTTCTTTGATTCGAGAGTACCTCAACAATGAAACAGCATTGTGAAGACTTTTTTTCTGCTTCCCTTGGGGTCTGTTGTGCTGGAGGTACTCCTTCCTCTCCCTGGTCAGCTTTTTTACATTTAATTTAATTTAATTTTCTGAGCTGACATTGTCAATCTGAAATTCAGCAACACGCTTGACAGGGAGTCGGAGGAAAGCCGAGTTCATTTCTGGAAGTGGCTTTATGCAAATAAATCCTGCCGTGGATCGCTGGGGCAGCGCATTTGCTGATGAATCAGAGCAGTGCCCTTGTTCCCTTGTCATTTTGGGAATAAAGCTCAAAATGTGCCAAAAGAATCTCTGAGAGTTACCGTAAACCGTTCACCCAGGTCTCCCTAGGAGTGTTCTGGGTGTTTGGGGATAAAAGATGAATTTTTTTTTCCAAGTAGGATCTGGAGGTTTTCATTATAGGGTATTTTATTGGCTTTGGGGAACTTACCCCAGCTTGTGACTTGTTCAGGCCAGGCTGGTTTGTAGGTGGCAATGAAGGGGGACAGTCTTAATTCTTGGGAGTTGTCTTCATTTTAGCTGAGTTTTCAGTAAAGGTTTAGGTCCTTGGTGGATGATCTCCCAAAACATTAACATAAGAAAACCCTCAGTAGGATGAGTGGCATGATTACAAGTACGGCTTCTTTTTTGGAAGATAAATTCATTAGCTGCAAGCTAATTTTGGTTTAGATCTGTGGCACGTTAGCGCCTTTGTTCTACTAGTGCACTTTACTTTTATTTTCTGTATTTAAAACACTTATATTCTATTTAAATGCCTTTTGCTAAATCACAGCACTATGGAAGGATAAACTTTCTGTGCATTGAGTGGGACTCTTGAAGGTGTTTTGCCTACTTGGATGGTCATTGAAAAAAAAAAAGTTACCAGGTTATATTTCAGTGAGTCTTTCTCGCACCTGTGGACAAAGCAGGAGAATGAGGTTTGTCGGGGTCTCCTGCAGCTTTAATGGTCAGGGTGACCTGCTCTGAAATCCCTGGATAGTTTGTGGCTTTGTGGATCCTACTGTAAAATAGAGAAGCTGGTATTACTTAAACAGTGGCATCTTGCATGAACGTCCCCAATGGAGTTAACCACTTTGTGGTATTACATCTTGGTCTAATAAATCTGGATGTCATACCCTCACAGAAAAATGAATTAAGGCTGCAAACCCATCTGAAGTGTCTCTTCTGCTGCAGCGTTTCACAGGGACTTGCAGGGACTAAATGATCCATGGCAGGAAAGATACATAAAGGTGAGGCTGTGGAAGAAAGAAAGAAGCTAAAATATTAAGAAAGAAAGAAGGGACAGGGTGCACAGAACTCTTTTGTCCTTTTTCTAGGGCTTCAGTGTTTGTTCATGGAGTGCAGTCTGCTGAATATCACTGCAGTATGATAATTTATTTTTAAAACCTGTATTACAGGTTTTCAAGCACTGGTTCGCTCCTTTCACACTGGGCACTTTTTACCACTGAACAGCCCCTTGACAGCCAGGCCTGAGCTGTGAACTGTTCTTCTCACTGCAGTGGATTCAAATAACTTGCAGCTCGTTTTTACCTCACTGGAATAAATTGAATATCACTGCAGTTGGTTTTAGTATCCATGGATTCTCTGAAATATTTATTGCTTTTTGTATAGCCACAGAAAAGTCTACGGTGATCGTGCAAACAAATTAAATAAATGGCCTCTTTAACTTTTCTAAAATAAAGCTTAGATTTTTACATGTCCAATTGCTGCATCCTCCTATGAAAACTGTCTCATTTTCTTAGCCAAAGTACAGGATCATAGCCTGAATTAAATAAATACTGTTAATTCTTTACTATAAAAATATTCAACATTAATAAAGACAGAGCTGGGTTAGGAAAGATCATTCAAAAGAGAGCCCTGCTCCAGATGTGGATCCGTTATCCAGTGATGGTGCAGGTTATTAGCTCATATTTTATACTTTATGATTTTACACGTTTGTCTTCTAAAATAAGAACTCATCATATGTAAAAACATAAATTATGTACAATAATCTTTTTGCTCAGTGGTCAAGCAGGGCTTAAGCAGGGGCTTAAGTTTTACTTTGTGGTAATGAGAGGAGGGCACCGTTGCCTAATGTTGTTTAGAATTTGCAAATTCACAGCATTGTATAAACCAGAAAGCAGGTCAACAGTATAAACCAGTTTGATTTTTTTTAAAAAATTAGGTTAAAACAGTGGAGTCTCCATGTAGCTCCATTTCCACTTCAGAAAGTATTAACATTAATAAATCATTTATTAGTCAGAAGCCTTATCTTATTTCTAGTAGGGTGCTTCTCTTCAAGGGTTTCTCCTGAACCCACTGGCTGTTACTTTCCAGACCCTGACATAATCAAAGTTGAGTATGAAGACTTGGAGGACAAATTTCACTTTCATTGCCTGTGTTCCAGAAGACAAAACAGATGCTGCTTTCTAAAATGAAAACTCACGATCAGGCTCAAGATGGGTGGTTATAAAATAAGTCTCCTAAATGCTGTCTGATCACTGTTTGCTTGGCATTTTGGAAATGGCAGGAGGAGGGAGGAAGAACTGTAAAAGTCATAAACATGCCTTTGATTTGGGCATTGGCACAGATTAGTTTTACAGTTCATTTAAAATCATAGAAAATATTTACTAATCTTCCTGGAGATATTGTGATAGATGTAATTTTTTTCTGTTTTCATTGGGTGCATCGATAGAGAAATGTTGTAACACTGTGTCTAATTCAGTGAAACAGAGGGGGTATTGTTGTTTGGTTGGTTTTTTTGAAGCAACCAAGAATTTTAAAGGCCTCTAATGAAGCGTGCACAAATGTGTGTCCTCTGTTCTTTTAAACATTTAAAAGACTTCAGCGTGTGCTGTGTCATCCCTGCAGTTGTGTCAAGACAGAAGTCATGAATCTGTAAAAGTCCGTGCAGGTCAGATCCCTTAAAGGGTCTTTATTAACAGATGGGTTTTAATTTGTCCTTGGAGAAGGTGGAAGATGATGCTAAAATAATGATCTGTTCCTCCTTGATTGCTTTGTGAACACTCCTCCCACCCCAGCCTTGGAGCTCAGGCTCTGCTCAGTGTCCCGTCCTTCCCAACGAAAGCCTGTGTATGTGAGTGGGGTTAATTAGGTTAATCAGGCCACGTGAAGCTTTGGGCAAATGTTGAGGTACAGAAGTATAGAGTCAACATCTCTCACCTCACAGTGAAACCGGATCAACAAAGGAGTCGTGGTGTTTACCTTCTGGAAGCTTAGCGGCAGTGCTCGTGCAGTAGCGCGTGACTGCGTGAAAACAGCGAGGACTGGCTTAATTAGAATTTTTTTGAGCTAAATTCCCTCCTCAAAACAAACAAACCAAAACTAGAGTTCTCCCAGCAGCCTCCCAGAGCACGGGTTGATAGCCAGCTGTGCCGTGTTTAGCAAAAACACAATCACCTTGCCTGGTTCAGGGCACACAACATCCCCAGGACCCGCTCTTGTTTCACAGAACTCGGAGCCTGTCACCGTCTTTACTCTTGGTGCAGTAGGAAGAATTTTTTTTTCCTTTTAGAAACCAGCAGTGAGGCCAAGTTTCCACAGAGTAATGCTCTGCGATCCTGTTGTTCTTCAGCTCTTGCCTTGTAGCCCATGGGCGACAACACTTGTCCATTTTTCCTTCAGACAGAGAGCTGGAAGTGCTGCTTTGCAGTAAATACCATTTTTTACACAACCTACAGAAACAGCAAAGCCATTGCTTCACTGAGGGGATAAAGCCCTCCTGAGGACAGAGGTGCTGATGAATGTCAGACTTGCCACAGCTTGTTCTAATTACTGTTGGAGTGAGCTGATTTGGGCAATGCATTTCCCACCTGGAAGTTGATAAATATCTTGAACTTACCTTGCATATTTACAAGGCTCAAAGTTTCTGAATTGTCCTTAACAGCTAACTCAGTTATTTGTTAATCCATTTGGAGGACAGGAAAAACTTTAATACTGAGGAGTTTTGGAAATACTAGGACAATAACTCCTAGGGAAGAATAATATTTAGTTGTTGAAAATGTTTAATATTAGTTTTAGATAAAACAAAAATTAAAAAGCCGCCCTCCAATTTTGGCAGAGCAGGAAAAAACCTTCTTTTGTTCTTTGCTTTAAATGAAACGGTAGCTTAATGTGATACAAAAAAAAAAAATGTGGCAGAACATATATACAGAGCCTGTTTTCACCTGATTTGAACATCTGCATCCTTGAGCTTGGGTGTGCTGGTGCTTTACCTCCAGATCCATTTCTTACCTCAAGCATGGCCCTTACTCTGTTGGCTCACTCTTAACTTGCCTCTAAGGCACAGCAGCCCTGGCGAGCACACCCTCACTGCAACAGAGCCCCAGCTGCATCCTTCTGCTCCCTGACAGCAGGGCCTGCACTGCCTGGGAGATGTGACCAGAGGAACTGTCCTCTTGCTCCCAGCACTGGATGGATGGGCAAGAAGGAACTGCAGCACTTTGGAAGGGGGTCTGAGCTGCAGCCCTGCTGCTGCTGGCTCAGTCGTCCTGCTTGTGCCGTGCTTGAGGTTAAGCGAGGTCTGAGGTGTTGCAAGTCGTTGTGGATTGGGAATAGAAACTCTGCAAGACAAAAAGCTTCCTTGGGAGTGCCAAGCATTTGGTTAAAAGAAAAACACATCGTGAATGTTAATATTCTGTGCTGGAATTGTTATAGATATAATTGAGTAAACTTCTTTTTTTTTTTTCCCCTGTGGATTTCCTTGGTCTTTCTGCCTCTTGGTGTTACCCTTTTTCCTCTTGCAGACTCTTCCTCCAGCACTGATCCCTTTGCCCTGTCTCTTCTCTGGCTGTAGGAGTTCCTTTCCCTCCAGCTCTTGCTCTATGAAAAAGCTGAGCTGTATCATTCCTCACTTCATTGACTTGCTTATCTTTTATTATGTGTTACTTAGAGATACCTATTATCTTTGGATTATGCTCTCTAATTTTCCCCATCTGTTACTCTTTAGCTCCTTAATTGTGTTACCTAATTCGGTAAAACATTGTAGGATAGAGTTTATGTGTAACATGTTGTACAAATTAAAACTAATTCTAATGAGACAAATTGCAGTGACCAGATTGTGTTAAGTATGTGACCTTTAGTGGAGTAGTTCGGTCTGGTTTTAGTCCAGTTGTAAAGAAAAGTTGGGTTGAAGAACAGTCACTAAACTTAAGTGCACAAAACCTCTGAAACATTATTTTGTTATTTTATTTTATTGTAATCACTGGATGAGACTGAAATGTTTTAAACCCAGAAATCCTATTTGGTAAAAGAATGTAAAAAAAGCTACCAACACGGATGAATTAATTCTCATTTCTCTCAGCTGCTCATTCTGTGGCTGAAATGAAGTTAGTGGGCACAGGGCTTATTTCTTAGCATTGGTGGCAGCTGACACTTTCTTTAAGTCAGCATTCATATCTTTCACTTGTTTTATTTTGCAAAGCAAGCAAACCTCATTAATTTTCCCTGTTATTGTGTCAGGAAGAGATGATGGGAAACAATCTGTTATTCTGCACCCTCAAGCCCCATATACAGTTCAATCAACCAGTGTTTGCCTGCTGGTTTTGTATCAGCTGCTGCAGTGTTGTGTGTGAGCTCTCCTTTGTTACTGCAAGAAGCAGTTGAGTGGTGGAGAAGCTAAAAGGTGCTTGGAAGGAATCAGCTTAGTTATTCTGGATTTTTCTTTCATTTCAGCTAAACCACTGGTTCCATGTGTTAATGGTTAACTCCGTGAGTTTGCACTTTTATTATGGAATCAACATGCAGTAACATACTGGGAAAGATACATATTTGGTCGTGAAGCATTTGCTCTTGGGGACTGTTCCTGAAGTCTTTGTACTGAACTCTTTAGACATTAAAGGCAGGCCTGGTTCTTTATTGGATAACACTGCACTGTGATCTCTCTTAGCCCATTCAGGCGGGAGAAATAATTAAAGAGTAGTGTTCAACCACAATAAATACTTCTTAAGCTGGTTTTCAGGCAGTTGTGCAAAAACAGTCTTTCAAAATTTTAGAAGCTGTATGTCAAAAAAGATCGGGAAAATAATTTGTCAGTGCTCAAGGAGTGGGGTTTTGTTGTTGGTATTTGAAAGGGGAGACAAATGTACGCAAGACTAAGCATAAGATTCAGCATAATGTTATCACTGCTGATTTTTTAATTTTCATATAATATATGGTATTTCCAGTACCACTGGAACTTTGCAGGTTGTATTAAAGTAGCTGCTTTAACGTTTTAAATCTGTAGTTCAAATGAAGACACTAATTTTATGAATGTTTGTAGGGTCTGTGTTCCAATTAACTGATTTATGTTCTGTCACTGGCAAAATAACAATAAAAAAAAGGTCTTAATGTATTTTATTGCTCTGGTAGAGAGCTGAATTTTCACTTGGGATGCAATAGGCGGTGTTAAAGCAGGAAGCTAAAACCAGCACTACGGCAAAGACTGCAGAGGCACTTAGGAAACGTCAGCACTTTCAGGCGCTTTTTTTTCCCCTATTCCAATCCTTTTATCAGTAAGACTCTTTCAATGCCCATTTGAAGATCAGGAAAACAATATTAGTCTTGCAGAGGGAGTTAATCTGTGTCCAAAGGGGTTTTAGCAAAATTAAAATAAAAACTAAAAAATGTACTGGTTTGTGCCAACTCCCGTTGGAGGCTGGGTTAGACTAACGTGTGGTCTGCCGTGCTGGGAGGGTGTGTGAGCCACAGCTGCTGGATTTTGTTGGCTCCCACTGCTCTGGTTATGCAGATTTGAAGTGCAAGCCCTTTAATATCCCTGTGGCTCCATTTCTCCATCTCAGAAAGGAGAATGCTGCTTCCTTTGGGGGTTCACCACACAGTGCTGGCTGGGGGAGCTCTTGGTTGAACGTGTCCAGTATTGCTGCCTGCTATGCTCTTCCCCTCACTGGTTCCTCTGGGATCGCTGCCGAGGCCTTTCCAAGCGTATTCCCATCAGAAACCTGGATGAGGGGGCCAGGGGGTCACTGCACCGTATTGAGGCAGTGGCTGGTTGCTGGATCTCTGTGCAGTGTGCACTGCCTGCAGATTAAACTGGCTGAAATTTGCCTGTATTTATCAAAAGAACAGGAAGAATCATTTAATCTCAAAACATTGACTTCGCTCAACGTGTCTATTTTATCGTGAAGGTGTTTCCTTTGTGTTGGGCTCGCTGCTTTCTCCACAGAGGATCCTTTGTGAAGGAGGGTGATGCTGATGGGCTGGCACATTTCAGTTTGTCCTTAGGTCAAGTGCTTTTGGTCTGCTATCACTGCCTGTTAGGGGCAGGACTTTTGGAAGTCTTTTCTTCTCTAAAGCTGGAATTTTTCAGATTTCCTCCTTAGGATACATCATGCACCCATGCATTGTACTTGCCTTCCGTTACAGAATTAGGTAGTTTGAAACTTCTGCCCAAGAAATAGGAAGTGTATTAGCAGTCATAATTTATTTTTCTTCAGATTTATTTTTTCTTGAATGCTGAATATTTTCCCCCCACTTTTTTTTTTTTATTTTTTAAGGGTTTTGTTTTACCCTCACCTTAGTTTACCTGATTTTCTGCAGTTACTGGGAATAACTAATATTTATTTCACATACTGCCAGTGTGAGCTTCTCATTTTGCCTGTAGGGAGTGAAGAGCTGAAAATTTAAGGTAAACTCAGTAGACAAGTTGCTTGTTATGACCTTCTGCTTTCTCTGAGCAAATTTTGGGAAGTGCCCAGGCTGAGCCTGGTTGGGGTTTGCTTGCTTATGAAAGATGCTTAACAAAGGTTTGCCACAGTATCAAGAAGCAGAGAGAAACACTTTCCCTGGCCATTTCAAAATGGGGTGATTATAATTGTGAGAAGGCAGTCAAAGAAAACTAAATATGCATTGGTGAATTTTCTTCCATGCTGTGTCATTAGGGCCATGCAAAGCTGGCAGCTCTTCAGCCCACTAGAGAGATTTATGCAGTACTGGTACCTAGAGGAGAGTGCCTAATAGAAAATGAAAATAATACAGTTTACTGGAATGGTTTCCATAGGAAATGGATCAACTTCCTACAGTCCCCTGGTTTTGCTGACTGCAGGTTGAGAGTTGAGCATAAAGGCAAAGCAGAAAGCAAAAACATAAATTAGCCCTTTTAGAACACAGTAATGCTAGAAAAAATAACTTTTAAACCTAATTTCTTTTTAAACATGATTTGAAATAATGCCCAGTAAAATGCCAGACAAATGCAATTCGAGATGTTGGTGGATTTCGTGTGGTTTTCTTTGACCACACAGTTCTACTTTTTCAAGCCCTTTTTTTGTTCTGCTTTGCATTTGTCTTCCTTTCAGATCTGACTAATTTTTGCCTTCCTAAGCCATTTTGTCATGCTTTTCCCACTGGCTGTGTCTCTGCTGTGCCTCACTGTCACACCAAAGTGACTCCCTGTCATGAAATCGGTCTTCAGCAGGAGACTTCCTTCTTCTGGGTCTGAAATACCCTTTCCTTTCTCTGGGTTGCCTGATCGTTTGTCTGGGTTGAAGGTCTGTCTTTAAAGAACTAATATTTTGTTGCTGGCAAAATAAAGGGGAGGTGAAGGAAAGGTCAGAGTGTGGATCAGTGTTAAACAAATTGTGAAGGTCACAAAGAATTTTAATCTGACTTGAAAAAGGGACTTGTGTCCAGCAGCACATTTTTGTTTGTGATAGTCTGAATGGACAATTGTGGCTACTTTGAGAATTTGGTGTAGACTGCATGACTGGTATAAATTGAATTAGTCCCATGACAAGGACATAGTCCCCTTTTTTTCTTATCTGCCTGATGGAAAGCAGAAGAAAGGCCTGCGTGACACATCTTGACCCGCAGTGTCAATGTGGGCTTTTGTGACAGGCTCTGATTTCTGGCCTCTCATTTGATAAAGCCAATTTGGGGGAGGCTAGAAAGGGAGCTCGCTGCAACACTAAATGTACTTACAGAAAAGAGTGTCTGGGGGTGAGTACAGATTCCTGCCATTCCCTCTTAATAATAGTGATTAGAAATCCAGAGTTTCTTTCTGAAAAGGGGGCAAAATCCTGGGCTTGTGTAACACAGGGACACAGTCCCCCCAAACGATGCACTAATTCCCTGTGCTGCAGTGTCACCTTTCTTTGTCCTTTTGTCCAGCCATCCCTGTGCCTTCCACTTGCTCATTTCTTATGTTTTTCTTTCCCACTCATCAGCCTTCCTGTCTTCTCTCTTACCCCCCACTTTGTAACCTAACCCAGGCTGGAATTGCTCCCTCTCCCCCATGTTGCCAGGGCACCAGCAAGGAAATCAGGCTGAGTGCTGCTTTTCCTTACCCTGAAAACATCCCAGCTCTCTGGGTTTGTGTCCATCTCCCTCCCATTCCTGAGGCCCTCCTTCCTGCCTCCACCTGCACTGCTGGAGGGTTGCAGATTTAGAAATGCTTAATACTATGGAGAAAGCACCTGAATGCAGGTTGGATAACAGGAAACTATAACCTGAACTCACAATGCAGATGTAACAATTGAAGTGGAAACATTTGTAAGGTTTTAATACTGGAAAGGCTTTTTGACTTGCTGTTGGTTGTTTGGTTTTTGTTGTTGTTTGTTTTTAAGCAAGGTTAAAGATTCAGTGGTTGCCATTGATGCACAATGCAGTGGGGTTCTTAATGTGGTGGATTAAGACCTTTTCACTGTGCATTTACAAAGCTTACAAGAGAATGATTGTCATGCTTTTCCTGAATATTAATTTCAAATAAGAGGCTGTAATATAAGCAGGGGTAGCCAAGTATTTTTGCAGTCAGTAAACAAACAGGAGCATGCTGAGAAAATTTCATTTGCACTACAGGGTTGCAGCTCCAAGGCACAAGATTTGGCTGCAGGTACTCTGACAGCAAGTCCTGCATTGTGACAGTGTCATGACCACGTCTGAGGGATGTTTTCTGGAAGTTCTGTCACTTGTATCACAAATTCTGGTGGGTTTTGTTGTGGAGTCGTTTCAGCTCATTCCACAGAGCTGTAGAGGAGAGAAAGAAAATGGAGAACATCCTGTGGTGTAACCAATCCAGAAACATCTACTTTTCCAAGCATGTGGATGCTCCATTAGCTCATGCAGATTTGAGAAATGTGTTCTCTTTGTTAATACAATGTATTTTTTTTTCCTCTTCCCTTATTCAGGGACCTGAGTGAAAACCAGATAAAAGGAATCCCTAGAAAAGCCTTTCGAGGAATCATCGATGTGAAGAACTTGTGAGTGCCAATTTTATTCATATTTGTGGTGAAAACCATTCTCCCTGGGTTACATCTGGCTGTTATTATGTGTTTGGCTACCATTTCTTTTGGGCAACACCAAAGGGACCTGCAGACCCTGCAGGTTTTTGTCAGGGGCCTCCTCACAGGCTACTTTGGTCCACACTGGGAACACCCCTGGGGAAGTTTTGAGCAAAGGAAAAAAAAAAAAGTTCTTTAAATGCTTTACCCGTTCCTGCAGTATTGCCTTGAAGAAAGACATGCATAGGGAAAGTGCTGTTAGAGTTTGAGGGTGAAATTGAAATGTTTCACTTACAATAAATCTTCTGTTCCACCACCCGTGTGGACAATAAATATGACAAAACGTGGCACACAGGCACAGTGGCTGAGTGCAAACATCAGAAAATTAAATAAAAAAATAAATACTGTGGGCAGTTCGCTGTGCTTGCTTTTGACAGTTTGTACTGAATATTAAAATAATTTATAAAAGCCATTAAAGAGAGAAAATAGGGGCTTATTGTTGGTGCCGATGAAGCTAGGCTGTCCTAGCTGTTTTCTGTAACATTTATTTAGTAGAAGAATCAGCTAAAGGAGATCTAAAAGGAAGCCCTTTTGTACAAAGCCTTGCACATACCTGTGTTCTGGTTTTTCTGAGCACTGTGCAGGTTCCCTCGGAGGCTTTGGGATGTACAGAATATGAACACTTGTAGACAGGATATAACCCAGCTGTTTCTGCAGTCATTCAGCACACTAAGCTTGTGTTTCTTCAGTGGTTTGTCACTCACTTTGTGCATATTCAACAGTGACTTCAGCTTTTCTGGTAAAAAAAGGCCTTTTTACTTGAATATCATCTTGAGAAGCCACTTACTCTGATGATATTTCTCTTCATCAGCGGAGGAGCATTAGAGGACCTGTGTGAGCAGGTCTAGTTTTCAAGACACAGGAAAATATGAAGAATATACTTTACAGTAGGAAAAAAAATTGTGGATTCTAGACAGAAGAGTGGCTTTTTTGTCATGTTAGCGTGAGCTTTACTTACACTGTGTGATCTAGAGGAATAGTAGATGGTGTTTTGTTTCGGAAAACCTAACTTTCCCAGCCATAATTCATTGTTAGTTGTCTGACTTCATTTAAAATAGCAAAGTTTGCATTCAGAGTTGAATTCACCTCTGGCAAGCTGTCACAACAACCACAGGTGTTTTGATTTATGCACCCACTCTCAGTGCAGAAGGAACCAGGGTTTCTCCTTTCCCTGAGCTGATATCAAGGGATGACTGGCTGGAGTGCTTACAAGGAGCTCTATAAATGTCAGGATTTAAAACCAGCAAAAAATTGTGACTGTCAAGTTAGGCAGTATCAATTATTTTGCTGTAAAAGAGTCAGTATCAGAAATACTTCCCTGTAGCTACTGTTTCTGTTCTCTGATGAGTACTGAATTTATCACAGAATCATAAAATAATTCTGGTTTGGAGTGACCTCTGGAGGTCATCTAGTCCAGCCTCTGGCTCAGCAGGAGCACAGAGCTCACTGGTCTAACAGATTGCTGATGTGAGCCACGAGCGCTGATTGTTTAGATAAATAGCAGACTTTTCCCTCACATCTGTAGCCATCCTTTTTTGATAAGAACTGTGTGAGTCGTGTACCCAGGGTGGTTCATTAGAGCAGGTGATTCTTGTTTCCAGGCACAGACTGGTGGCCTGTGAGTTGCTGAGAGAAACACGGCAAACCCTTGAGCCAACTTGCTGCTGGAAACACATTAAAATTTCTGCAGCAATAACTGTAAGGGTGTGATGCAAGTTGAACCAAGTTAATATTTAAAGCTCTTGAAACTTGAAGCAGTGGTTTTAATGTGCCAGTTGCCATTCTAAGTCTAGACTTGGCTGCCAAATCTCTTCCTTTTGAGTCCCAGGGATGACCATGCCCATGGAGGAGGAGAAGGAGCCTCTTTTGGTGCCATCCAGCTGTTCCAGCACCTGCACTGCTCGTGCCTGGTGCCTCTGCCACGTACACACTGAAGGGAGAGCAGCAGGGCTGGCTGTTTCTATGGTTATGGCTCTGCTGATTTATTGTACTGTCTCAGACTTCTCCCACCCTGGAAAGCACGTTTGGGAGGGATCTTGGAGACTTTGAGACGTAAGAAATGAAGCTACACGTTCTCCCACGCTCCCCAACCCTTTCCAATTTATATTTAAAATTCATACGGGGAAAGGCTGGCGTGGAATGGGCTCTGTTTTCGTGGCTTGACATTTAAGGTGACCTCAAATTCTTCCAGGTCCTATGAAAAGTGTCCCGATGTTATGGCAAAAAATAAGAACTCTGTAGATATTATAACAGGGACACAGCAAGTGCTAGACCAGATGAAAGTCTCTAGATTAATGCAGCCTTTACCAGCAGCTGGGAAAGCTTCCCTCAGGAAAGAATGCAGAGTTGATACAATAGACCAAGCCAGGGCGTGAATTCCTTTTGGACACAAACTCCGAAATACTCAGCCTGAGGGCTCGATATAAATTACAGTGGGTGCCATTTGGAAACCCTCTGAGAATTACCCTGTCCCAGCGTGGTCATAAGTGACACCAAGTCACAGACTGTGTCCAGCTGGAACACTCTAGTGTAAAAAAAAATCAGTTTGGTGAATTTAAGGGCAGAGGTGCTGCTGTGTGTGCAAAACACTGAGAGTCTTTGGTGATGTCCTTGAGCACCGGGGCTGCAGAACTGGCTTGGTGCCAATATGATTTTTGTCATTTAAAAAAGTAAATGTTAAGATAATAGGGGGAAAAAAAAAAAGGTGTTATAAAAAGCAATGTTTCAAGATATTTTTCACCTTGTCTTTCTCTTTAAATGGTAAAAGCTCTCTATCTTTTGTCATTCTTTTAGCAGAGAAGTGAGCCCAGGAAAATGGGCTTGGATAAGGGCTGTGCTAAAGAAGAGCTTTTAAATGCCAGAAAGGCCACTATTTTTGCACAAAATGAAACCAAAGCAGAGATTGGAGGTTTTCAAACTCCCAAGTGGGGAAAATTTTGTTGTATGAATTGTTTTCTTATGAAGTGTTTTCTGCTGTTTGAGTACAAAATCAAAGGAAGAATCTGCAGACAAAGAATAAATTAGTGAGTCCATTTCTAATTGAAATACAGAAATAATTATACAGCTTTTAGAAAGTGTCATGAGCACATAATGTCCATTACCAGCAGTGAATTTATATGATAATTTGGCAAAAGCTGACACTGCTGTAGAGTAGATGCATAAATGCTGCCCAGTGGTCCTAGAAGCTGAAGAATAAGGGCAAGAGAGGGCCAGCCTGCAGAGTGCACCTGTATTCAATTTCTGTTCCTTGTTACTTAGAGAACAGGAAATGTTTCTTGCAGGATTTTAGCCCCAAGTAAGCACATTTATTCCAAGAATTAAAGTGCATGGGTTTGGGTCTCGCTGGGGTTTGGGCTAACTCGGCACTGTCAGCCATGGCTTTCCATCATAAACGTATAATGGAGCTGCTGCTTGGATTTGTGCACGTTTCCCCTGCTTGTATCCCACCTCGGCATTCAGGGGAGTGCTCCTCTGGTGAGGCATTCCTGCAGCTCTGTTGGAACAGCCTGCCCAGCCCACCTTACTGAGGGCAGCCAGACACCCAGAAAAGGAACGTACAGAGCTGATGTTAGGGAGAAATTGTTCCCTGTGAGGGTGGGAGGCCCTGGCACAGGTTGCCCAGAGAAGCTGTGGCTGCCCCATCCCTGGAAGTGTCCAAGGCCAGGTTGGACAGGGCTTGGAGCAACCTGGGCTGGTGGAAGGTGTCCCTGCCCATGGCAGGGGGTGGAACTGGATGAGCCTCAGTTCTGTACATATCCAGCTTCTGCCTTTTCCCTCTTGTAGGCTTTGGCTATTGGATTCTTTAGCATTGGGAGTCAGAAAAACAGAAGCTCAGAGGTTCATCTGTCATGATAATCCAGGCTCATTGCATTTCTGTCTAAATATTTCTCAGGCACACATGAGATAATAGCTCATATCACTAGACCTGCAAGCTGCTTTCCTGGCATCCTGGGGCCACTTAGCAAATTGTGGGTAATATCCTTCTTGATAGCCCTAAAGGTGCTTTTGGAGGAAGAAATGAAGCATTGAGATTTATTTTTTTTTAATTCAGGAATACATCAGCACATATGTAACATTTAACACTTCTGCGAGTCAGTACACATTTATTTTCCTGGTGGTTACATTACCTATGCAGTGTGAAAAATCAGAGCTCTCAGAGTACTGTAAAACATTGTTGTACCTATTAGTTTCAGTTCCTTGTTTGTTAAATGGCTTTTCCTGGAAGACACTCTTACTTTTTCAGCATGCATCTACTATCAGCATCAATCCATGTGACTTTTACAAAAATTAAACATCTAGATTGCACATTCAGGTTTTGGAAAACGCTGAAGTTGCTCTTTAATGTAAGAGTTATTTTACATTCACCTACACAAAATATAGAAATGTTCCTGTGGGCTTTTTTTTTTTTAAATCCATCACAACCAGCACTGGAGAGCATATTTGTAATTTTTACCATTCAGCCATAGAAATAATTAAACATACCTGTCAAATTAAAATAACAAATAAACCCAAGGAAATAATAGTTGATTTGTGTGTGGCTGTTTCACCAGCAGAAAGCAAGGGATTGTGAGTTATGTGCCCTACGTAAATATGCAGTAGATCTTAATGAAATGTTACACTACAAAAAGTGACTTCTTTAGTCTGGGTTCTCTAGGGAAGCTATTATCCAGACCCCTCTGAAATTCCTGCCCTTAGTTTCTTGACATTTGTGTAAAGTATCCACTGTTACTGTTGCACTTTGCAGTAAAATAAAACAAAAGCAGGGAGATAAACAGTTGGCCAGATTTTCCACTCCTTTGGTGTAAAATCTGGAATAAGTCTACTGAAGCCAGTGGTTGGATTTAAATAAAAGAAAAGAAATGCCTAGAGGAGAATTGATTATCAAATGTGTACTTGTTTATGTATCTTTCAGTGGACTGAGCAATATGTGTCTGTATTTGGTGGTGTGCATGAAAAGCACAGTATATTTTAAATATGAGTAATGAAAATTTAAGGAAAGGACATGTTTCTGTTATGGAAGAGATTTCAGGTTGTTTTGATCTCAGCTGGTATTTTTGAGTGTTTTCAGAGCTGGCAAAACAGGTCAGAGGTATGGAAACAGCTGTTTGAAATGTTGGAGGCAAACCTTTTTCCTTCTTTAGGGGGGGAAAGGATCATTTTACTTCAACCGTAAAAATTTGTAAATAATTTTCCTTCCCCTTCCCCATAAATTCTCGCTGCACTCAATGTATTCCACCAGTGTATTCCTTTCTGTCTCCTGTAATTAGTCTTCATTGTGATAGTGACCATAATGAATTCAGGGGAGATCTCTGTGGCCATCACATTTGCTTTCCTAGAAATTTCATTGTCATGCAGCATTATTATAACATTAAAATAACACGTTACCCACTTACCACCTTCTATGGAGAAACACCACCTGCAGCGTCAGTTAATTTTATGAATACATTAGTTTGAGCTTTTGCCATCTGTTCTACCCCTTGTAACAAATGCAAAGAGCATATATTTCACAATTAACTCATTAAAAAGAGATGATTGATTGAAATGCACACGCATGTTCCCTGCACAGTGCACGATGCACTTGAGGTGAGAATGTGCAAAACCAGCCGAGCAGAGAGAGACGCTCTGAGTGGTAGCAGAGGACATTTTGGGAGACAATCACGTTCATCTCCTCACACCCTCACAGTGAAGGGCCGGACACAGAGCTGGCTGCTTCATTTTTCACTGGCCCACCTTTGCAGGCCCTGCCTGGCTGCCTGTTCTGCTCTTGGCTCTGCTGCCTGAGGTCACTTGCTGGTACATCATCCCTTGGGTTTGTCTTCTTCATCCAGTTTCATCATTTCTTCGTTCTTCAGTTTTTGTTCATTCAGTTCTGAATCGCTAACCTTTAAAATCTGCCTGCACTGATCTTTCTAAACAACATCTCTTGTCTATCTTACGTTAAAAATCAGAGAATAAAGCAAGAAAACCTAATCACTGTGCCTTAAGCCTGGCTTTGGGCTGGCAAGAAGGTGTAGGGAGGAACTGTGTTTTCCTTTGTCCCAGCTGAAGGTGCTTCCTGCTGGCCCTGTTTCCATCAGGAACATCCCATCTGCTGCAGCCACAGCCAAGGGAGAGCCTGTTAGGAACACAGAGATGAAAATGTGAAATTTAATTCAGAAACTGCATTCTTTTAATCTCAGTTTCTTCTCTGCCTCCAGTGAAACTTCTGCATGTATCTCTTTTAACGTCATAAGGTGTAGGCATTATTCAAAATTACCTCAGTGGGAAGCACAGGTTGCCCAGAGAAGCTGTGGCTGCCCCATCCCTGGAAGTGTCCAAGGCCAGGTTGGACAGGACTTGGAGCAGCCTGGGATAGTGGAAGGTGTCCCTGCCCATGGCAGGGGGTGGAACAAGAGGAGCTTTAGTCCCTTCCACACGAAATTATGAGAGTCTGTGATCCTGTGATTCACATGGTCAGCTGCAGGGTTTGGTCCCAACCTGGCAGATAGCTCAGGATTTTATGAGCAGAGCTGCCACTGGGAATGCTGCTTCCTTGCACTGCTCCTGAACAACCTGGGATTGTCCCATCTGCATCAGGGAGCAACGGAACAGACACGTACAGACTAATAACCTGCAAATTCTGCAGCACACATGAGAAATACTGGAAAACCCCAAAGCCATTTCATGAAGTATTTAAACCCATGTGGTATTTGGTAGTGAGATTAGACTAGACTTGCCTTTTTTAAACACTTTTTGGTTTTTGTAATCCCCTTTCCCATATCCCTTTCTAATATATAAAACACAAGGTGGACTAAACCAGCACAAAACGATCTTAAATCTGTTGGATGTGCTAAACTACAACTTGTTCTTCTCTTGAGATTGATTGCACAGAAAATGCACCTCTGATTTTTTTTTTCTTCCTGTTTTTTTTTTAATTTTTTTTTTTAATGAAAACATCTGCATTAAGTAGAGTGGATGTCTGCTCTGTTCTCCTGTCCACTTGCATTTCAGGAAGTATTTGTTTCATGGATGTCTGTAGTTGTGGGCTCAAGTAGCCACAAGGGATCTGTCACCGGCAACTTATTAAAAGCTGAACCATCACTCCCGAGAAACAGATTTCCTCACTGTAAAGTTCGCTTTCCCCTGAGTAAAATGTCAGATAAATAAAAGCTGAAATACCTCTTAAGTGTGTTCTACCTATAAAATAGAAGTACATAAGCCAGCACTGTGTTGTAGTGGAGGATGTATGTTTGCTGGCATTTAATATTTTTTAAATTTTCGTCTGTCTGATGTCAGTCAGAGCTTTCTACCTCCATAATAAGGTTATACATAAGACTGATTTACCCAGTTTTGTATTCTGTGTATGTTGGTTCCAGTATCAATTTTTGGACAAGAAAGATGAAGTGCACCACATCAACCCAAGTCATCCCTTCCATCTCCTTCAAATTCTGTTGTGATCTTCCCTGTGCTTTATATTTTGCACAATTTACTGCCTTCTCCTGCCTAAGAGGGAGCAGCCACGAGCAATGTAGCTCTGTAGGCTGGTCATCAGTGGGGCTTTGGAAGAGGGACGTGGATGTGCTCTGTCCCATCAGGAACACGGCACATCTGGCACAGTGACGTGAATTGTTTGCACAGGAGGCGGAAAAAGTTCAGGTTTTGGGTGTGAGAACCCAGGTTTGATGATCACTTTTAAATTTTCTATTTGATTAGGTGAAAAAAAAAGTAAAATCTGAGTCTGGAGATTTAATTTATTTGCTTAAATGTAACACTGGTGGAAATTTTTAAATGACACCACAAGCTCCAGGTCCAGAGCTTGGTATAAGAAAACCTCACCCCTTTTTCTGGGGTTTGGAATCTGCTACAAAAAGCCAGGGTGAGTGTTGCTATTTCCAGAGATTGTTTATCTGCTTACTTAGTTCTCAGGGCTCTGCTCTGTGCTTTCTAGGCTCGTTATTCTTTTCCCCTAATAAAGCACAGCTACATTTTGGTGCAGCACCCAGGCTTTTGTAGGGACAGTAATGAATAGCAGATTTGGCCCTTTTCTGTTTTAACAGTCTTACAAGAGTCTCTTTGACAGAAACAAACTCCAGAAAATACCTCGATTTAAAAACAGGCTGTGTGGTATTCTTACTGTCCTTTTGATATAAAACTTGATTAAAATGGGATGCGACATCAGTTGAAAAAGTATGGAAATCAAATTTGCTTTATTACGTACGTGTTTAGGCTAACCTGTGCCTACAGTTTATCTTTGTATAATTTATGCTGTCTTTGTGCCATACCTTAATTCTGAATACGTTTGCTGAAGATTTCCTGCAGCATCCATCTGTGATTGTCAAGAGGAACTTTTATTCCGAAAAAAAAAGAGACAGTTCTGGTTTTAATTATGAATCTAAATAGCTTCATAACCACTGTGAACTCTGAATTTACATCATTTTTATGATAGCCTCACCATTCCAGGTTTATTGATTTTGTCATTTGCTTCATTACATTTAATGCAAACCTTTTGTATGGAATGATTCCGGTGCTGTGCTGGGCACGGAGGGGTCAGTGTGTGCAGTCTGTAGCCAAAACAGCCCAGCAATATCATTTTAGTGCAGACTCCACGGCTAAAGGGGGGCTGTAAATACTCTCCACCGGCAGAACAAAGTTTGCCTTCTCCTCTTGACCTTCTCAGCTGGACAAAGTTAAAACCATAGCTTGAGTTGTCTTTTTTTTTCCCCCCTCTCTTTCTTTCTCCCCCCAGTGTTTCATTTTGGCTTTTTGGTCAGTGCAACACATGTCTGTTAGAGAGGAAAAGGGTCTTTTGGCAGATCAGGGCTGGGCAGTGCCACACTTTGCCGTGAGACTGTTCCCTCTGTGCCCTCTGGAGATGACCTGCTGCTCAGAAATTCCTTTGAAGAGCCAGTCTGGTTTTTGGCTTTCCAGGCAGGGACACTGTGGATTTCTGGGGTCCTCAGTTGTTTTGCCATTTCACTGGGATTAAGTTTTGATGTTTCATTTTGTAAATAGGCAACAGTGCCTGGATTTGCTGTAGCTTTTAAAGGGGCCCTGCCCATGGCAGAGGGTTGGAACTAGATGATCTTTAAGGTCCATTCCAACCCAAACCATTCTGTAATTCTATGAATAAAACATCCTCAGATCTTAATTTACTGCATCACTTTTTCTGGGGAACACTATTATTATTTTTAATCTAGCTTCATTTAAAAAAACACTACTGCAAGACAGGTAAGTAAATGGATCCTTGTCTTCCCAGAAGGCAATGAATTGGGCTCGAAAATTAATTTCAGTAATTGATTGGGAGACTGGATTTCCTGTAGCACTCTTCCTTGACCATGAACTGAGATGGATGTCCCCCCTTCTTGACCCCAGCCCTCAACTCGGCTGCAGCTTTCTGTGTGAGAGCAGAGCTGGGTATTTAAAACAACAATCATGACGAAGCCTGGGTAGTTTCTTGCCACGTTTAGAGCCCAGAAGGGAACGATTTTGTTTCCCATTCAGTGATTCAATCTGTTCCATGGCTTCGCCACCCTGCAGTTGGGTGGCTCTGTGAGATGGAGTGGCTGTAGGAGAACGAAGCCACCTGCACTTCACTTCAACTCAAAATTGTTATGCCTTGAAAGGAAAACATTTTTGGAGGAAAAAAAAAAAAAGGATTTAACTGTAATGGGATAATTGTATTTTACAGTCCTTGTATCACAGGTTGGTTTTATATGAACATATGCTCACCGTGTTTGTACAGCAGGGGAGGTTATACAGTCCTTTTAAACAGCTACATCGCAGCATCATTTGAAAATTTCCTCAGAAGAAGCTCAGATCATGTAAATCCTACATGGATATTAAGAAGATCCTGTGGAGGATCCTAATTTTATTGAAAAAAAAGCCAACACAGTGTTTGTGCTTGGAGCTGCAACTTTTTCTTCCAGTATAAAATAAGGATCTGAGCGAAGCACAGAGGGATTCTCAGGCACTCAAATATATGTTATGAGATTAATAGAAATAGCGTAAAGTTGATTATCTAGGTGCAAATCTGAGAATGGCTTTAGTATAATAGCTTTGAGGTAGGCAAGAATAAAATCCCTTTTGTTTAAGACCAGATGACACAGGGAGAGTGTGAGAGCAGCAATAGAAAAGGGCTGTGAGATGATGGTCTCATTTGTACAACTGATTTCTGCTATGGAATATCATTTTCCTCTGCTTTTTTTTTTCCCCTACCAAAAGCCTGTGGGATCTAATTTTGCTTTTGTTTACCCTTTAGTAGTCCCATAAATGTCAGAGAAAGAAACGAGAGCATTCTATCTTCATGGGGAAGTAACCTCTGCTCCAGTCTTTTGTGGTTTGTTTTTTCAGAAAGCTCTTTTTGGAGTTATTTTTCCAACTCGTTGAGCAGTAGTACAGTAACACTGGGAGATATCTGTACACAGCTTGTCTGAGGTGCATTTTCACCCTTAGAATTCTTCTTCCTTTCTCCTGTTTTACAGGGAAAAGTGAGGATTCCTGCGTTGTTCTTTTAAAGGAACATAAGACTTGCTCAAATGATCAAAATAATTTCTGTATGTAAAGTCTGCATCAAAATCCTGTCAATCACAAGTTGTTTATGAGGCAGTCATAATATGTTAGTACTGGAATATAGAATGATGCTTTAAAAAACAACAACAACAACAACAACAAAAAACAACAAACCCAACCCCCCAAACCCTAGAATTTAAGGAGCTAATGGGCTGTATAAAACTGTGGTGTGGGGAACAAGAAATCTTCAGGCAAATGGTTTGGATTAAGATCCCTGTAAGCAGTTCTTGCTGCTTTTCCAGGTGCCCAGCATAGGAGCTCCCAGCCTGCTTCTCAGAGCAGCGAAACAAGGCTCTGTCCTGCATATTAAAAATTGCTTGTCACGATGTGGGGTGGGAAATGGAGCTTTTTGGTGTGAAAATTACCTTTAGAAATGAGATTGGGTTTTTTTTCCCCCTTTTTATTTCTTCCTTCTACTTTCTTTTGTGACCCCTCAGTAGCCCCTGTTTGCGAGTTTCACCCTTGAACCCGCTTTATTTTGTATTTCATTTATATGCTTAAACTCGGGTCATAAGCAGCAACAGCTATTGATTAGGTCCTGCTTTTAAACCCAGCCTTACGGGGAAGATGCTGCCAGGAGGTCAAGTGGTTTGCCTGGAGTGATTCACTGAGTGGGGAAGGGGGGGGAGGACACTCACAATTATCTGAAGCGTTTTAGCGGGGGTTTGTGGTTGGGAATGGATTTTTATTTTGCTCGGATTTTAGCTCTCTCTGCCTTGAGCTCTCGTTGCATTTCAGAGGTGTGGTGCTCTCTCTCCCTTGACGAGGAGCAGCTGAAAGCGTAATTAAGGGTTAATGTTGCGGCGGGTGGGCTGGGGGAGCAGCAAACCCTTTGCAGTAAGTTGGGCAATAAGCAGCGCTCTCAGCCTGAGAAGGAGGGGAGAAATGTCCCGTGAAGCCAGTGGCGCAGGTATCCTCTTTACCTACTTACAAAACAATTGTTGCTTTGGTTGCCAGGGAGAAAACTTCAGGGCAGGGCTTTTCTCGGGCCGTTTTATTTCAGCGCTCTCACAGCTCAGCGGGAAATAGAGGTTTGAGGTTTGGTGTGAAGGGTCAGGTAAGGTAACTGGTGTGCTCTTGCGAGCCAAACTTGCTGCCTAATCCTACCAGGGAGGGCAAGTTGTCTTGCACACGACTGCCTTTTTGGCATGACAATCCTGGCAGAGGAAGCAGCTGTCTCTGCTATGAGTGTTTTTATGGACTAATGTCAGGGGAAAAATACTGATGAAAGTATGCCACCTAGCAAGGAAATGTCAAGGCCGTATGGATTAAGTTAATTTTTAAGTTCCTCTGTTAATGGCTTCAATTTTGTAAGTCTTGTAGAATCGTTATTCAGTGGTCAGTAAGTAAATGAATGAATAGAAGTAAGTAATTTAAGTGAATTACCAGTTCAGATATATGAGCATTTGTATTTAAGAAATCACAATGTCTAAGGTGACCTGAAGGTTGATGTTAAAATATTTCCTTTTAAAATTTTTTAAGAAAATAATTTCAAAAGAAATAGCAACTTGCTAAGAAAAATATTGAAGCCTATAACTTCTAAGAAATTCTGCACATAAACCTACCTCTGCAATATTTCCTGTTGATGTCAGATGTAAGGTGCAAAAATTATTTAATAATACTAACCATATTTCTAATAGTAAGCCGTCTTCTACCTATATCTTTATTTTTGGTTTTAAGTTGGGCATGCAGTTATTTCGTGATGCTGTTTTTACCCTTCTTTAATGGAATAATTCACATTTCTGTTCGTTACAAGTCCTGCATTTATAGATAAGTACAGACTTCTAAGTTACTCAAGTCTCCTGCAAGATGGAATAAATGCCTTTGGAGGGGACCTGTCATCCTGTTTTTGCAATGTCTGTTGTCTTGGAGATTATGGTTGTCCCTTGGTACTTGGATTTCTGAACTGTGAAGCTTCAGATCCAGAGTCAAGTTGTTCCTTGTCCAGCAGTTAATGTCTCCAGGTGATTAGTGATCCAGAGGGAAAGCTGGAAAACAGGCTTCTCCACCTGTTAACCTGATTTTCAGTTCTCCCCAAGAATTAAGTTTTTGTGAGGATATCAGGTACCAGTAGGGTTTTGATGATGTTTTTGCTTTCAGGCACTGCAGTTCAGTGAAACACTAGTGCTGTTCTATGTGTTTTACCTGTTTCTTTATAAATGCACTTTGTGACAATAGCAACATCATCAGTAAGTGTTGCAGTGAGTGGTGTTCAGCACTTCTGGTATAAACTCTCCCTGTTCTGGCTTTTAGATTGGTATTTACATGTCCCAAGGCCAGGGAAGCGTATTTTTAATTGGAATTTATGTACTTTAGTGGAACTGGAAGGGACACGTTCAGTTCCTGATGACACTGCTGACAGCTGAGCATCTGTGGGGTGGAGGAATAAATATATTAAAGGGTGAGGGACTCAAATGCAACAGCCATCACATGAATGGCAAAAATAGATGGATGCCATTTGCTTTTATGAATTAAA
>NW_020955557.1:362647-371613 GCF_003031625.1 Empidonax traillii
TTTTTTTTTTTTTTTTGTCAACTGCAGTCCAGTTTGCTGTTAATTCCATAGCAAAGTATTTAAAAATGGATGCAATTACTAGGTGCCCAGATAACTAAGAGGATTATTTTTAATTCCCATTTAATCTATCAGGTAATTGATTTATTTTTGGTTCTTAAAATCTTTTCTGGGTTTTCTTTTGATTGACTTTTCTTGAAGGTTCTTAATTCTTTTTTTTTTTTTTTTTTTTCCTGTCTAGAAACTAGTTACTCTTTCCAAACCCCTCTTGTTCTGGTCAGTAATGGGAGTATTATTTCCTTACTTATGTAGAAGTAAGGAATATGTAAGTGCATGTACATGTAACTACCCAAGTTACATATATAAGCACAGTGAGTGCCCAGAGAAGTGCAGAGTAGTATTTTTATGAACTTAGTACAAATAGAAATAAGTAGATAGAAGTGCACAGCAAGAACTCACCCTCTCAGTGAAGTTTTTGTGGCAGAAGCAGATAATGCAGAAATCCAAAGTACATATTATGTTAACTTATTTGTTTGAAATCGTGCAGGAGAACGAGCGAATTTGTGGCAATGAGGCGTAGAGTCAGACTATAAGAAGTAATTCCACTGGGAATTTGGATGGGGAATTTGAATTCACTGCCTTGAGCAGTGAGAATGAAGTTTGATGTAAATGCCTTAAAAGCTCAGAAGGTTCGGGCTGAATTCTAATGTCTCTCTCCCACCCCTAGCACCGACTCATCTAAACTCACCCATATGCTTATCTAGTATTGATTACAAGTCAGCCACAGATCTGACTTGCAAAAGGAGATGTGATGCTAAGAAATGACAAATAGAAGGACTTAAAATCAGAGGGTCATGGCATTGCATATGCATTGGAGCAACCGCTGGAAAACAAATTTCAAATGTTTTGCCAGGCTTGTTTTCTGTGAGTAAGAGGGGAACAGCACAGGAATGTGATTATATGATGTACTTGGGTCTGCTGCTCTTTCTCAGCTGGCCTGAGAAATTATGTACCTGCAAAGCAGACAAACAGGCTGAGGAGTCAGAATTTGGAGCTGCATGTCATTTAGGAGCATTTGTGTGTTCAAAACAAAACCTCTGATAATACTCAGACAGGTCACCAATGAATGACACAAAGCTGTAACGAAGCCAAATGACTCCTTGGCTTAAAGTAATTCAAACACTTCTGTTTGTTTGGGGGTTTTTATTATTATTATTTTTCAGTGGCCTTTTTTACAGCAGAAACCACTAGAATGACATGAATTCCACGTTTCAAAAGCAAGCGGCTGTTGGCCTGATCAGTGCTGGAGAAAAGGGGGAAAAGAAACCAAAAAACCTGGAAGCACAGCTGTTCACCCCTCGCCTCTGATCATCTGGAGTGCCACTTGCTCTCCTAAAATCAGAGCCCACAGTTGTGTTAAAGATGGAATGGCCTGCTTTGAAACCCCTTAGAAAAGCTTCTGAACCTGTGCTAAGCATGATCAGTACTGGAAATCCTTACCAGAGTTATCTAAAACTAATGCAACATCTTGAAATATGTAGTGTTTTTTAACTCTGCTCTGGTGGCTGTGGAATGTAGTTATTATTTGAGCATCTCTTAAATGTTGAGGAGCTAAATAGAACCCTACTAAAAAAAAAAAAAAATATCCCCAAAATGGAGCCCTGAGATATTCAGAACTGTACTTCCTTCTCTAGCTTTAACTGGCCATTTTTTGTTTGTTTGTTTTAAACAATCTCATAAACCAGGATCCAGTTGAAAATTTGTTGGTGTGTTATACTAAGAAGCTACCATTTATAAGTGCAAGCTTATATTCATCCACAGTCTTCATATTAATTTTATAGTTAACCAAAAAAAGCCACCAAATTACAAAAATCTACTGGTTTGCCCAAATTTACCAGCCATGCAGCAAGGCTGACACTCTGCCACAACTTCACTCACAGCATTTGCTGGTTTGGTATTATTTCTTCCTAATTTGTGTCTGAAGGACTAGAAAATACATATCTCAAGGCATTGTATGACTGGGGGTGATAGAATTAATCTAATGTACTGTGGGATTTGAGAGGGGACAGATGTCTGGAGATCAAATGTCCAGATTTCTTTTTGCTCTGTCATCTCCCTAACCGTGTCAAACAGGCCCTGCTGGAGTCCGGGCTGCCCAGGGTTCTGTTCATTCTCCACCACAGCCTCTGCTCCTCATGCCATTCTCAGGTTTACTTATCAAGTCAAAGCCTCTCAAAGGCAGGAGAGCCCTGATTTTCCTCTCAAACCTGATTTTTACAAATTATTAATGAGAAAAACGTGTAAACAGTGAAACACCAAAATTAAGACACTTCTTTGCTAAGCGACCCTGTTAAAGAACCAGCCTGGGGGCTCCTGGTGAGCTCTGCACAGCCCTGGACAGAGCTGGGCTCGTGGGCATTCCCAGGGAAGCCCTGCAGTGGTGCCCTCAGAGCAGCAGGAACGTCAGCCATGTGCAGAAGATCTCCTCTCCCGTGCTGTGGGCAGAACCAGAAGGGCACTAACCCTGCCTTGCATCCCCTCCAGAGAGTTCCTTGCACCCCTGTGAGCCCATCTTAGAAACACTGGTAGCTCTAAACAAATGTTGTCTGTCTCTGACAACTGACAGCTGACACAGTTTTTACCAGGAAGGGATGAAGCATTCTGTGCCTTCCTTTTTGTTTTTAGGTTTTGGTTGTGTAATGAATTTGTTACGACACGGAACATACGCAGGGAATCATTTTCAAGAAGAAAACCCAAATCCCGGTTGATGCATTGAGCATGGCTGGAACAGCTCACCTGGCGGGGCTTATTTGTTTTGCCTTCAGAAACGAGCACGGCTTATGTGCTGTTAGTTCCACAAAAGTGATGCCATGATGGTACCTGAGCCTGTGCAAACACTGCCCTTGCTCACAGAGCACATCTTGCCTCGTGCCTTGGGCAGTGGGGTGAGGTTCACTGGCGTTCTCAAGGCACAGGCAGCCTGGGCCCTGTGGATTCACTGTGCCTGGGTCTCCCTTCCCCCTCCCAGGAGGGGAGGAAGAGGCTCAAGGTTTGATAGAAACAACAGGCACAAATGTGTAAACAGAGGTCGGGCATCACTGCAGGTCAGGGTTGGAAGGTACCACTTCCTTAGTGACCCCATTGCACCTGGGGTGGGTGGGTGTAACCACCTGCACCTTCTCCACTTCTCTTGGTACTTTACAAATTTCTACTAAATTTTGATTTAATACCTTTTCTTCTTTCTACATAAGTGCTCTATCTGATTTTCCAGTTTCATAGAAATGTCCCTAATGATATGATTCCCTATTAATATTCCTAGTCTGATTCCCTATTATGATTTCCTATTAATAAGGTAACTGATTAGTAATAGTTTGGAGCCAGAACTTTTCTTTAATTTGGTATTTGATACTTGTGAACTGAAAACAACAATAAATAAAAATTTCAGGAAGTGCAAACCTTCTAAAAGTGTAAAACTCACCATAGTAAATAACTCTTGTAGTCTCAAACACCCATTTTATCTCCCTCATTTCTTCCCCTTTTCCCCTTTGGGGCTATGGCAGAGGAGAACAACAGATGGTTATCAGTCAAGAGTAACTAAGGAAACCACAAAACCTGCCCCAATTGCTATGGAGACAGCCATTTCTGTGCTTGGTATGCACTATTTGTTACATCAGCAACCAGAGAGAGTTTAAAAAAAGGGAAAAAAAAATTGTTCTAAAGCACCTGATACTGAAAGGAAATCTTGGGGGTTCGTGTGTGTTTGTCCTTGTGGGAAGTGGCAGGAGCAGCTCCATGTTCATTTGCCACTCGGGTTTTGCTTTAAGCTGATGTGATGGCTGCTTTTTGGCAGCAGCATTTTGATTTGTAAGTTTATGTAGTACAAACACCCAGAGTAAATATTTAATGCTTCTGAATAGTCTGCAGAATAATTATTTATAAGCAACTCTTCCCTTTCAAATCCGGTGTCCCTCCCTCTTTGAATTTAACAACCTGGCAGCAGAGGTTGGGTGTGAAAGCTGAAGAATGTGACTGTGCCCAATTTTTTCAGGCAGAGGAGCTGTTTCTGCACAAAACCTCAACCGTGGCTTTTGGCAAAACCAAAGCAACAAAAAAGCAACAAAAAAGGAATTTTGGAACACATGTAGAAGTCTCAGGAGGAGAGGTTGCAGCTTGATCACAGCAGCTGTATCAATTTTTTCAATTTTCTAATATAAGCAAGCTCTTATAGAATGATTTTAATGAGGCATCAATAAAGAGTAAAAAATTAAATGTGGAAAAAAATGCATTAAAAGCCGCTTAGAAGGAACTTCATATTATTTTAGTGTCACTGAATTTAATACTACTTAAAAGAACCACCTTTTCTCATTTATTGGGACTTCCTTATCAATTAATTTGAGGATAAGGACTTTAGATTGGTATGTGAAAAGTTTTACACAGATGTGTTGGTGTCACTTTCCTTTGAGGTTTTAATATTCTTTAAGTTATGTTAGGACATTAAATGTTATAGAGCGTATCTAATTCTTACAGGTTATTGAAGAGTAANTGTTAATTCCATAGCAAAGTATTTAAAAATGGATGCAATTACTAGGTGCCCAGATAACTAAGAGGATTATTTTTAATTCCCATTTAATCTATCAGGTAATTGATTTATTTTTGGTTCTTAAAATCTTTTCTGGGTTTTCTTTTGATTGACTTTTCTTGAAGGTTCTTAATTCTTTTTTTTTTTTTCCTGTCTAGAAACTAGTTATTCTTTCCAAACCCCTCTTGTTCTGGTCGGTAATGGGAGTATTATTTCCTTACTTATGTAGAAGTAAGGAATATGTAAGTGCATGTACATGTAACTACCCAAGTTACATATATAAGCACAGTGAGTGCCCAGAGAAGTGCAGAGTAGTATTTTTATGAACTTAGGACAAATATAAATAAGAAGATAGAAGTGCACAGCAAGAACTCACCCTCTCAGTGAAGTTTTTGTGGCAGAAGCAGATAATGCAGAAATCCAAAGTACATATTATGTTAACTTATTTGTTTGAAATCGTGCAGGAGAACGAGCGAATTTGTGGCAATGAGGCGTAGAGTCAGACTATAAGAAGTAATTCCACTGGGAATTTGGATGGGGAATTTGAATTCACTGCCTTGAGCAGTGAGAATGAAGTTTGATGTAAATGCCTTAAAAGCTCAGAAGGTTCAGGCTGAATTCTAATGTCTCTCTCCCACCCCTAGCACCGACTCATCTAAACTCACCCATATGCTTATCTAGTATTGATTACAAGTCAGCCACAGATCTGACTTGCAAAAGGAGATGTGATGCTAAGAAATGACAAATAGGAGGACTTAAAATCAGAGGGTCATGGCATTGCATATGCATTGGAGCAACCGCTGGAAAACAAATTTCAAATGTTTTGCCAGGCTTGTTTTCTGTGAGTAAGAGGGGAACAGCACAGGAATGTGATTATATGATGTACTTGGGTCTGCTGCTCTTTCTCAGCTGGCCTGAGAAATTATGTACCTGCAAAGCAGACAAACAGGCTGAGGAGTCAGAATTTGGAGCTGCATGTCATTTAGGAGCATTTGTGTGTTCAAAGCAAAACCTCTGATAATAGACAGGTCACCAGTGAATGACACAAAGCTGTAACTAAGCCAAATGACTCCTTGGCTTAAAGTAATTCAAACACTTCTGTTTGTTTGGGGGTTTTTATTATTATTATTTTTCAGTGGCCTTTTTTACAGCAGAAACCACTAGAATGACATGAATTCCACGTTTCAAAAGCAAGCGGCTGTTGGCCTGATCAGTGCTGGAGAAAAGGGGGAAAAGAAACCAAAAAACCTGGAAGCACAGCTGTTCACCCCTCGCCTCTGATCATCTGGAGTGCCACTTGCTCTCCTAAAATCAGAGCCCACAGCTGTGTTAAAGATGGAATGGCCTGCTTTGAAACCCCTTAGAAAAGCTTCTGAACCTGTGCTAAGCATGATCAGTACTGGAAATCCTTACCAGAGTTATCTAAAACTAATGCAACATCTTGAAATATGTAGTGTTTTTTAACTGTTCTCTGGTGGCTGTGGAATGTAGTTATTATTTGAGCATCTCTTAAATGTTGAGGAGCTAAATAGAACCCTACTAAAAAAAAAAAAATCCCCAAAATGGAGCCCTGAGATATTCAGAACTGTACTTCCTTCTCTAGCTTTAACTGGCCATTTTTTGTTTGTTTGTTTTAAACAATCTCATAAACCAGGATCCAGTTGAAAATTTGTTGGTGTGTTATACTAAGAAGCTACCATTTATAAGTGCAAGCTTATATTCATCCACAGTCTTCATATTAATTTTATAGTTAACCAAAAAAAGCCACCAAATTACAAAAATCTACTGGTTTGCCCAAATTTACCAGCCATGCAGCAAGGCTGACACTCTGCCACGACTTCACTCACAGCATTTGCTGTTTTGGTATTATTTCCTCCTAATTTGTGTCTGAAGGACTAGAAAATACATATCTCAAGGCATTGTATGACTGGGGGTGATACAATTAATCTAATGTACTGTGGGATTTGAGAGGGGACAGATGTCTGGAGATCAAATGTCCAGATTTCTTTTTGCTCTGTCATCTCCCTAACCGTGTCAAACAGGCCCTGCTGGAGTCCGGGCTGCCCAGGGTTCCGTTCATTCTCCACCACAGCCTCTGCTCCTCATGCCATTCTCAGGTTTACTTATCAAGTCAAAGCCTCTCAAAGGCAGGAGAGCCCTGATTTTCCTCTCAAACCTGATTTTTACAAATTATTAATGAGAAAAACGTGTAAACAGTGAAACACCAAAATTAAGACACTTCTTTGCTAAGCGACCCTGTTAAAGAACCAGCCTGGGGGCTCCTGGTGAGCTCTGCACAGCCCTGGACAGAGCTGGGCTCGTGGGCATTCCCAGGGAAGCCCTGCAGTGGTGCCCTCAGAGCAGCAGGAACGTCATCCATGTGCAGATCTCCTCTCCCATGCTGTGGGCAGAACCAGAAGGGCACTAACCCTGCCTTGCATCCCCTCCAGAGAGTTCCTTGCACCCCTGTGAGCCCATCTTAGAAACACTGGTAGCTCCAAACAAATGTTGTCTATTTCTGACAACTGGCAGCTGACACAGTTTTTACCAGGAAGGGATGAAGCATTCTGTGCCTTCCTTTTTGTTTTTTAGGTTTTGGTTGTGTAATGAATTTGTTACGACACGGAACATACGCAGGGAATCATTTTCAAGAAGAAAACCCAAATCCCGGTTGATGCATTGAGCATGGCTGGAACAGCTCACCTGGCGGGGCTTATTTGTTTTGCCTTCAGAAATGGGCACGGCTTATGTGCTGTTAGTTCCCCAGAGGTGATGCCATGATGGTACCTGAGCCTGTGCAAACACTGCCCTTGCTCACAGAGCACATCTTGCCTCGTGCCTTGGGCAGTGGGGTGACGTTCACTGGTGTCCTAGAGGCACAGGCAGCCTGGGCCCTGTGGATTCACTGTGCCTGGGTCTCCCTTCCCCCTCCCAGGAGGGGAGGAAGAGGCTTAAGGTTTGATAGAAACAACAGGCACAAATGTGTAAACAGAGGTCGGGCATCGCTGCAGGTCAGGGTTGGAAGGTACCACTTCCTTAGTGACCCCATTGCACCTGGGGTGGGTGGGTGTAACCACCTGCACCTTCTCCACTTCTCTTGGTACTTTACAAATTTCTACTAAATTTTGATTTAATACCTTTTCTTCTTTCTACATAAGTGCTCTATCTGATTTTCCAGTTTCATAGAAATGTCCCTAATGATATGATTCCCTATTAATATTCCTAGTCTGATTCCCTATTATGATTTCCTATTAATAAGGTAACTGATTAGTAATAGTTTGGAGCCAGAACTTTTCTTTAATTTGGTATTTGATACTTGTGAACTGAAAACAACAATAAATAAAAATTTCAGGAAGTGCAAACCTTCTAAAAGTGTAAAACCCACCATAGTAAATAACTCTTGTAGTCTCAAACACCCATTTTATCTCCCTCGTTTCTTCCCCTTTTCCCCTTTGGGGCTATGGCAGAGGAGAACAACAGATGGTTATCAGTCAAGAGTAACTAAGGAAACCACAAAACCTGCCCCAATTGCTATGGAGACAGCCATTTCTGTGCTTGGTATGCACTATTTGTTACATCAGCAACCAGAGAGAGTTTAAAAAAGGGGGAAAAAAAAAATTGTTCTAAAGCACCTGATACTGAAAGGAAATCTTGGGGGTTCGTGTGTGTTTGTCCTTGTGGGAAGTGGCAGGAGCAGCTCCATGTTCATTTGCCACTCGGGTTTTGCTTTAAGCTGATGTGATGGCTGCTTTTTGGCAGCAGCATTTTGATTTGTAAGTTTATGTAGTACAAACACTCAGAGTAAATATTTAATGCTTCTGAATAGTCTGCAGAATAATTATTTATAAGCAACTCTTCCCTTTCAAATCCGGTGTCCCTCCCTCTTTGAATTTAACAACCTGGCAGCAGAAGTTGGGTGTGAAAGCTGAAGAATGTGACTGTGCCCAAATTTTTCAGGCAGAGGAGCTGTTTCTGCACAAAACCTCAACCGTGGCTTTTGGCAAAACCAAAGCAACAAAAAAGGAATTTTGGAACACATGTAGAAGTCTCAGGAGGAGAGGTTGCAGCTTGATCACAGCAGCTGTATCAATTTTTTCAGTTTTCTAATATAAGCAAGCTCTTATAGAATGATTTTAATGAGGCATCAATAAAGAGTAAAAAATTAAATGTGGAAAAAAATGCATTAAAAGCCGCTTAGAAAGAACTTCATATTATTTTAGTGTCACTGAATTTAATACTACTTAAAAGAACCACCTTTTCTCATTTATTGGGACTTCCTTATCAATTAATTTGAGGATAAGGACTTTAGATTGGTATGTGAAAAGTTTTACACAGATGTGTTGGTGTCACTTTCCTTTGAGGTTTTAATATTCTTTAAGTTATGTTAGGA
>NW_020955557.1:371765-381311 GCF_003031625.1 Empidonax traillii
TTATTTTAGTGTCACTGAATTTAATACTACTTAAAAGAACCACCTTTTCTCATTTATTGGGACTTCCTTATCAATTAATTTGAGGATAAGGACTTTAGATTGGTATGTGAAAAGTTTTACACAGATGTGTTGGTGTCACTTTCCTTTGAGGTTTTAATATTCTTTAAGTTATGTTAGGACATTAAATGTTATAGAGCGTATCTAATTCTTACAGGTTATTGAAGAGTAAGTGTAAACTTTACAGGAAAGGGATGGCAGAGACCCAGCAGTCTGTATTAGAAATGAAATGGAACAGACTTGGGAAAAATGTTGCCCAAACGGGTTATTTTGGAGGTATAATTAACAAAATTAATTCTTTTTCTAACAATGGTTCTCTAATAAGTTACAGTGAATTTGCCTTCCTGTGAAATGGCTGTTAACAATTCCTTTAAATGCTTTAGTGATACAATACCTGTGACATGGATATTTCCAGTTAAAAATGCAAGTCTTTTATTATTGAGGTAATGGCTCTTGCCTAATTTTGGATCTACAACAGGAGATATCATCTATAACAGTAATTTTGTACCTGTAACTGCAGAACCTTCTTAAATATGCAACTATTATAATGCTGCTTTTTTATGCTAAACATATGAAATGTGAGAAGCAAAGAAACCTGAAGAGTATTTATTATGATACTTGTTAATGCAGGCTTTTATTTAAGTATTTAACTAGATTTTGAGCAAAATATAGAAAGAGGTTATAGTAATTTAACTACTGCCACAGTATAATTAAACAATAGATTAGCACTTGAGCTCTGTACTGGCCTTGGTAGTGTTTAAAAATAGAAAAAAAAAATCCCTCACTGAATAAAGTACAAAACACTGCTTGTATAGTTCATTATTGTGAAATGTTGGTGCTTGAAGGGCCTCTTCTTCATGAATATGAGTGTGGCTAACTGGAGAAAAAATACTGAAAGCTCTTATATAGGCACAGGTTAAGTCTGTGTACTGTGAGGAAACCTTGCTACTAATGTAAATGCAGGGCTTTAAACACTAACTGATTTTTAATGTTAATAAAGGATGAGATTATTTCAGTTTTGGAAAATTTCACCCTGCATGACTTGAATTCTTTCATATTTTAGAATAGTTTTATGTTTTTTAAAAAAATTTTAAAGCTAGTAGCATGGTAACAATTATATCAGCTTTGTTGCTGGGGATTTTTGTCTCTCAAATGCATTTCAAAAATTAAATATTCCTTATTGTTGTGAGCAAAACCTTCAGGGCTCAGTATTTAAAGGATTATTTCAAGTGGCAAAAGAATATCAACATTGTAAAACCCTATTCCTTATGAATATTGTTGTATATTTAACTCTGGTGTAAGATAGATAATGCACAAGCCTAGATGGATAAGCTGGAGTTAAATCTGTCAGGGAAATGTTTTAGACATTTAAAGTGATGTCTTGGCCAAGCCTTAGACTCTCCCGTGATATAAATCCATTAGGACACATTCCTCGTTTCTTAGAAAGGTGATTTGTATCCAAGTTGTTTTGGTTTTGTTTTTTTTTAAAGAAACATCAGTTTTAAGCTTGACAGTGATCAATCCGTTGCATACAATGTAGTCACATCATTTTCCTGCTTTTTAATAAAAACTGAGAGTTGGTATTGAGCCCTGCTTAGAGGCAGATCATAAAACGTGTGACTTTATGTATTATAGCTTTTCTCTGTGAAAGATGCTTTTTCCTCTGACTGGTTTTATAAATTCTTGCATTGTTTATAAGCATTTGTCTGTGTCACACTCCACCTAAATCCCATTTGCCCATTCAGTATTTTCCTTGCTTGAGTGCTTTGCTCCCTTCTCTGAGGTCTTCTGGTATTGCTCTTTGTTATCTGTTGGCATTGTCTGGTTGCTAATTGCCTGTCATGGAGATCTGGGATCCCTGGAGCCTCTTAGGTGAGGTCAGGGATGATAATTCAATCACAGGGAGCTGCTGGGTTTCCCAGGCTGGAATCTCAGCTCCCTGATGTTGGAGCAAGGACCTGTTCTGGACACGTCACCAAGTCCAGTTCTGTGTGTGTGACCCGTGAGAGGTTTGGCATTTAACCCGAACACTTTCACCCAAACTGGAGTTGGTTATCCATGTCACTTAGCAAAACTTGGAAGTTGAGAGTCTGGTGGTGTTTATTTGTTTATGCCTTGGCTCGTATCTCTTGTAAAGTGCCGCTGCATGGCTGTTTCACACAGCTCAGTGACTGTGGTTTCATTCACCTTTCAGCCTCTCTTAAACACAGTGCCTCATTTTCCAGCGTGAGAACACTGTTTTCTTCAGAGGCAGTCGAATCGCTTGGTAGTTTTAGGTAAGATCTGAGCTTAGAGCTCTTTTCCTTCAAAAGGCAGGAGTAAATGGAGGTAGGAAAAGTGATTTTGTCCATTTTAAAATTGCCTTAAACCTGAGTTTTGGCATCTGACCCTTTGTCACCAGTACTTTGCACCTCAGTGTGTGTAACATCCTGTTTGTAATCTTCAGGAAAAGTTTTTCTGGAATGGCTATGAGTGCTGACAACTAGAGGTGGCATTTAAATCTGAATCAAGGCTTCTACTGGCCAAGACCATGTTTTAAATTTCCCTGTAAGCCTGGAGCAGCTGGTCTGTGACTTATACTTTGTGTGTGTGAGTGCTCTGTTCAGGAGGCAGCCATGGAGAAATGGGAGCGGTGTCATTTCTCAGGAAAATGTGTATGATACCTGTTCTGAAATACTGGTGCTTTTTCCCCCTTTTTTTTTTTTTAAATTTAAGTTGAATTTTTACTTTCTCTGCATATGGTTAGTTTTACTCAGGTAAGGTGTTCCTCTCAACAAATGTCAGGCATGTCTGTTCTGCCCCTTGATGAGCTGCAAGTACAGCCTACCCACACTGGGTATGTGATCTGGCTGCTGGCCCACATCTCAGGGGTTTTATTTTGTCTTCATGGGTGTAAAAGTATGTGCTGAACCACCTGTCTTTGCCTTTCTGTGAGACTTTACCTAAAGTTTTCCCAAATCTTTAAACTTAGCGCATTGTCTTGGAAAGAAGACAGTGTTTAGATTTTAAACTCTCAAATCTCTAGTCTCGACTGAACCACTCACCAGGCTGTTGCACAGATGCAAAGAAATAGGATTTCCATCTTTACACATGGAGAAATAAATGGAGAGGTGGAGGGTCTTAAAACAAACCGTGCCTGATTTTCAGACAACAAACAGTTCTATTCCTTTTGAGAAGAAATTCTCATGCTTTGCATTAAAGGCAGATGTGAAAGTGTTGGTGTGATAGATATCAGGAGACGTGAGCTCTGGGACAGAGGAACACTAAACGTGGGGATCTCTCCCAGAGACTCTGCAGACTTAGTTCATGGGCCACAGAACCAGAGTGCCTCACTGATGAATATTTTCCCTATTTACTGACCATCCTGCTAAGTGTGTGTCTTCTGAGCATGTGGAGGTTTCCCTTGCTGTGTCCTGTGCATTGATCTCGCAGACTAAACCTGGTTGTTAGCACCAGCATGACTGGGCCTCTGGAAATATGATTAAGATGATCATTACGCTTCTCCAACAAAAATCAATCTATGAGAGTAGTGTTTTTATAAAAAAACCCGATACCCACATAGGAAGCTCTTTAATCAGAAGGCTTTGTGACTAGCACACTGGGTTTATTTGCTTATTTTAGTGTATTTGACAGAAAAATCAATATTATAACTCAAATAAAAATACGCAGTATACAGTGCTTCCCGTAGGAGAGGGAGAGGTGATTCTCAAGTTGAGCTCTCTTTCTCTTCATCGTGCTAGCATGGGCCAATTTTATGCTTAATAAAGCTAAGTGTAAAATACTTAGTCAAACAGTTAAATATAAACATTAAATAGAAATATAACAGTGGTATACTGAACTCATTTGAAGTTTATTCCTCTTGAAAATGCACCATCCTTTCTGTTTGAGCCTCAAATTTTTGACAACCCACACAATTAAACAGGGATATTAGAAGAAACCATTCAGCAGCCAAAGGCCCTCCAGCATTCAAAAATGTAGAGGTTTTAGCATCTTTCTTAGGTGGTCAGGGGAACAGAGAGAGCATAAATATGTATGATTACATTCACTTACACATGCATTTATGCTCTGCATAAATCCCTTTGGATCATTGTTTGTCCCGGTGTCTGTTGGTGTAGGAGATGTTGCTGGAGTTCTGCCAAATTCACAAAGTTCTTTAAAGTTACAAGAGCTAGGAGAAACCCTAGTTGGACTTCATGCTTCCTAAGCTTTTTAGTAGACCTTAGAGTGTCTATGGGTTTTCCTGTGCTTTAAATCATAAAAAACGTCTTCCTCATTGACACCACACTGCAGCACAAAGGGTGAGTTTCCCATAGGTGTCAAATACACACATACTCAAGATGTTCGGTGTCAGCAGATCAAACTCAGTCTTTAAAGGAAATCATAAAGATTGTGTTTGCTCTGCCTGTGCTCTGTTGTATAGTAAGATGACAGATCTCTACGTAGACCAAAACTTAGATACAGCAAATAATTGGAAAGGAGTTGGTCAAACCATACAAATATATTATACATGGGTGTAATAGATTTGCTGTATTTCCATATATCTATTTAATAGAAAGTAGACACAGCAATGCAAACTTTGTATGTTTGTTCATAATATTTTACATGCACAACACAATAGATCTCTGCCTCACCAGACCTAAAGTTTATGCTGTGCAAAGGGCAATATCATATAAAGTCAGGAGCTTGCCTCTGTTTTTTTCATGAAATGCAGATATTTTACTTAGATGTGGCTAGATATGTAATTTTTTTTCTTTAAGTGTAAAATTTAGGGGATCAGATGTCAGAAAATGTAATCACTGGATTTTAAATTCCAACTTTTAATTTTTTTAAGCAAAAGAGACAGATGTAGCTGCACTGCTGTGTCCGCATGTATTGCAAAATACATTTAAATCATGCGCGTACAGGGAGACAAATGAGAGAACTCCACCATCCAAATATTAAATTACACATTTTGAAGCAAAATAGTGGTTTAAGTGTACATGTGTATAATGCTTTTTGTCACTGGATTGCTCTCCCTGATGCAGTTAGACAGGATCTGTATTTAGTCAGAAATCTTTCAATAGAACGGGCTACCAGATGGGACCAGTAACAATGCAGAGAGGCATCGAACCACCACAGACATTTGGTGCTTAGAATAATAAAAAGACTATAAAATTAGATTAGTTGGGTCTAATTTGGAATTGGTATATTCCCTATGCACTCTCACAGCTCTTGGGTAGATAAAGCCTGGAGATTTAGTACTGTCAGGACAGAGGACTCCAACTTCCAGTAAAAGAAAAAACGGCATTCTGGGAGGTCACGGAGGGCAGCACAGTGACCTCCAATGATTTACAGGCCTTTAGCTTAATGAAATTGTTTCAGTGACATGACGGTAAAAGCTCATAATGGATTGGATGCCCCTAATGTAATGAAATTACTCCCTTCTGCCTTAAAAAAAAAAAAAAAAAAAAAAAAAAAAAAGGGAAAAAAAAAAAAAAAAAGGCGCAATTAATATTTACTGAGACCTGACAGGCTTCAGTGTGCGGCATCGTGCAGCGCTGTCAGACAGCCGCGAGCAGAGCCCCAGCAGCAGCGTGGCAGCTGAGCAGGCGCTGCGAGGGGGTGGAGGGACACCTCGGTGACGGGGAAGCCCCAACCTGGCGCTCCGAGACAGCTCTGCCCGTTGCCAGCCTTCATCCTCCTCTCCCTTCCTTCCTGCAGGCAACTGGACAACAACCAGATCAGCTGCATCGAAGATGGAGCCTTCCGAGCCCTGCGCGACCTGGAGATCCTGTGAGTTGACTTGGTGTGCGGTGCTGGGGCGGTGGGGGGGGTGGCTGTCCCCGTGCTGCAGTGCTGGCTGAGTCTGGGGGCTCCCACCTCGGCCCCCTGGTGCAGGTGGCAAAGCCAAACCTCACACTTCCCCCCCGGGCTGGGGTTATTGCTAATTAAAGCACAATAGACGAGTTCTCCGCCGCCGCTCCTGAGGAGCAGAGATATTGCCGTGCTCGCTGCTGCGTGGAGCAGATGGGCTTCAGCAGCATTCCCAGCGCGTCCGATGGGTGCTCTGCGGCCACTGACCCGCCCGGGGCTGCCTAATGCCGAGCAGCGGACGGGTAACAGGTTCGTGGGGAACAATATTATGAGATATCTGACCACTGCCCTAGACAAAAAGCTGTTTGAAAGGTGTTCTGTATGTAAGAGGGAGGAGAGACGGGCGTTTGGCAGGCTTGTTCAGTGCAGTCATTGGCTTTTGGGGAGGATCCTTCTCTGAGGGCTGAAATAACACCACGTTGTGCTCTTCATGTACCACAAACTTTACACGTCGGCTGTTAAAGCTGCAGCACATACCGGGGAAAGAGAGGCAAAGGCTTTGACAGTGCAAGCTGCCTCTAACAGAGAAGCAGCATATTAGATTTAGATTACAGTCATTGTAATGTAAATCCAGTATTACCCAGAACTCGGTATCTGAGCAGATAATTTGCTTATTACCGATAGTTACTCGTTCACTTAAAGACCTTTTCTGGAATACTTTTTCACTGTATGAACTGATATAAAGGTCTTCTTGTCACCTCAAAGTTAATCCTGCAAAGCTGAGTGTTAACACTTGTGAAAGCACAGAGTTCTAAGCCAAAATGGAAGGGGCTGGGGTTGACGCACGACCCCTCCAAAACTGAAACTCTCAGCGTGTGACCTGGAGTTGGTGCTGGACCAGCACTGACACACTGAAGTACAGCAGGGAAGGCCTGCCCAGACTGCTGCAGAGCTTGCCCTTAAATTACATGGGATGAAACAGCAAATGGTAGGTGGTTAAAATAAGCACCTGCCTCACACGCTCCTGGCACCTGGAGACTCAGCAGAGTCAAGACATTGCCTTTGGCTGCTGAGAGCAGGCAGGGCAGTGGATTGTATGGGCAGGGCAGTGGATTGTACGGGCAGGGCAGTGGATTGTACAGGCAGTGGATTGTACGGGCAGGGCAGTGGATTGTACGGGCAGGGCAGTGCATTGTACAGGCAGTGGATTGTACGGGCAGGGCAGTGGATTGTACGGGCAGGGCAGTGCATTGTACAGGCAGTGGATTGTACAGGCAGGGCAGTGGGGCTGTAGAGGCAGTGGATTGTACAGGCAGCTGCTCCCACACACCACAGGGGGCTGAGTACATGTGTGACAATACAGGGAACTCTTCCCCAGGGGCTCTACCCACTTCGTGCTGACGCTCAAGGGAGTTCTGCCACCAGAGTCAACACCAGCTCAGTGGTCTGAGGGACCCGGGAGTGGTGACTGTGTCTGTCACGGCCAGCTGAGGTGCCTTTGGCCCCTCTGTCTCCCAGGCTGGGACACTGATGTTGATCAGACAGTATGTGTTACTCATACTGAGTTAGCAGTGGGTTTCTGATGAGTTTCTTATCTGGGAACTTATGTTTTCAAGAGGATTGTTCGTATTCTATATTAATAGCGCTTTTCAGGAAAAGTGATGCGTTACCACTATAAAGTTGTACTTGTCTGTCAGATTGAAAAGTCTACTGTGTGGTGAAAGAAAGGAAGAAAAGAAAAAAAAAATTAGCTCCTTTAAAAATTGCCTTTTTTTTTCTTTTTCCTTTTTTTTTTTTTTTTGATGGACTGATTTTCCATATCTGCAGAGAGTGAATCAGTCCTCCCCTGACAGCAGACTGTGCTATAACTTTCACCGAAATAGGCTGGACAATAAATGGAACCTTTTTCTGTAAAATACTGAGTTCTACAGGCTCTGCAGAAGCTGCTGGGAATGCATCCCTTCTCCCCAGGATGTAGGAAGTATTGAATTAGTTTATTTAACTCTCTGCTTTTAATTGGTTAATTCTATGCCAGTTATTTTAGGGTGAAAGAAGAGGAGGATATATAAAATACATCTCATAATCAGTTCTTTAATGCATTTTTAATTTCAGCACAGACACACTGCTACAGGAAAAATCAATCTCAATCCTAAAAGATGAGAAAATAGATTGATAGTATCTATTTCTAAACTTATTTTTCTTGCAGTCACAAAATGTGAGTTTTATGCTTCCAACTTAATACGATTTTTTTCCCATGTTGTTCTTCGAAGTCCGAGCATTTGATCTCTCTATCAAAATAAATTTGCTAAATGCCCCAGAGAATATCATATCTTCAGTTGTAAAATAGCTCTGTTAAAATTTAAAATGATCTGAACCATCAAAGAACCTTAACAAGGGAAACCACATTTCATCATTTCAGATACACCGTGAGTTTTGCGCAGATCCAGTCTAACCTATAATGCAATATGTAGAGAACATTTAACGATTCTGCCAAAAAACCCGTAATTATTTGTTTGAACAGTTTGCAAGGGTAACAAAAAATGTATTTCCTCTTTATCTTATTGAAATCTCGTGACCTTTCTGATATCAAATATTTCCATTCCTGCATCTTTTCCCTGCGCGAGCCGCCCGTCTACAGAATTCTAAATTCTGTCGAGAACTCGGGGCAGAGACGAGGTGCTTTGCATCACTCAAAAAATAAACTAAGAGTGTTTTCTGTAGGAACACTCTGGTTTCTGCATCACACTTCTCACTCGCCTTGAGTTCCTCAAAAATCACGAGTGCGAGGAGCTTTGTGGTTCAGTAGGTGGAGGAAGAGAAGGAAGTTGTGCAGTTATCCTTCCAAGTGAAGAGCACGCCGTGGTCCGTGTTATTTCTGTTTATCCATGAGTTTTTGGTTTTATTTTCTTGGTTTTGTGTTATGAACGTGTTCCTGTACCAACAAATAGCACAGAGGTAGAGATGAAAATGACACAATTTGTGCCTAATTTCAGTACTTGATGTGGTGTAGATTTGTGAATTTCAGCTGCAGCTTGGATTAGACCAAGGCAATGCAGCTCCAGGTGCAAACACATAGTTTTTTTCCACTTGTGTGTTTATCAGCCTCTTTGTTTGGAACGGCATGAAAGGTCTCCCTGATCCTATGGTCTCACCTAATGCAGATGCCAAGTGCTACTGCCAACTCTAAGTTTTGGGTTAAGAGACGCAAAAATGTTGAGTATGAAGTGCTTTGGTGCCTTCTGTGGATTGTCTTTGCCCCTGCAGCAAGGTGAGAATGATGCCTGAGAAATGACATACAGAACTGACACACTTACTTAAACATCCTTTCCTGGTAGTTCTGCACTGGGGCTGATTTTGTTCGTTTTTGTGTCAAGATTTTATTCCCATGAAGGTTTTGGTTTCTAGCTGTTGATAAAAAAGGATTTTTCATGTTGACGTACTTCCTTTCCCCCTTTTTATAAGATGATAAAGCGTATTTCGGTGGGTTTGGTCTTGCATTCCAAGACGTAGAAAGGTGTGTGCGACAACTAAAACAATAATAAAATGTAAAAGGTGCATCTATTCATAAATGATTGGCAAAAGCTATTAACTATCTTATAACCTGTTGGAATAGAAATGTGCAGAAAAGTTGAAGAAAACTGGTGTGAAACCTTCACTAACTAAAGGTTTTTTAGTAGGAGAAGGTTTTCTGCTCTG
>NW_020955557.1:381332-391798 GCF_003031625.1 Empidonax traillii
CAGTGGGGTGTACGGGCAGGGCAGTGGGGTGTACAGGCAGTGGATTGTACAGGCAGGGCAGTGGATTGTACAGGCAGCTGCTCCCACACACCACAGGGGGCTGAGTACATGTGTGACAGTACAGGGAACTCTTCCCCAGGGGCTCTACCCACTTCGTGCTGACGCTCAAGGGAGTTCTGGCACCAGAGTCAACACCAGCTCAGTGGTCTGAGGGACCCGGGAGTGGTGACTGTGTCTGTCACGGCCAGCTGAGGTGCCTTTGGCCCCTCTGTCTCCCAGGCTGGGACACTGATGTTGATCAGACAGTATGTGTTACTCATACTGAGTTAGCAGTGGGTTTCTGATGAGTTTCTTATCTGGGGACTTATGTTTTCAAGAGGATTGTTCGTATTCTATATTAATAGCGCTTTTCAGGAAAAGTGATGCGTTACCACTATAAAGTTGTACTTGTCTGTCAGATTGAAAAGTCTACTGTGTGGTGAAAGAAAGGAAGAAAAGAAAAAAAAAATTAGCTCCTTTAAAAATTGCCTTTTTTTTTCTTTTTCCTTGTTTTTTTTTTTTTGATGGACTGATTTTCCATATCTGCAGAGAGTGAATCAGTCCTCCCCGACAGCAGACTGTGCTATAACTTTCACCGAAATAGGCTGGACAATAAATGGAACCTTTTTCTGTAAAATACTGAGTTCTACAGGCTCTGCAGAAGTTGCTGGGAATGCATCCCTTCTCCCCAGGATGTAGGAAGTATTGAATTAGTTTATTTAACTCTCTGCTTTTAATTGGTTAATTCTATGCCAGTTATTTTAGGGTGAAAGAAGAGGAGGATATATAAAATACATCTCATAATCAGTTCTTTAATGCATTTTTAATTTCAGCACAGACACACTGCTACAGGAAAAATCAATCTCAATCCTAAAAGATGAGAAAATAGGTTGATAGTATCTATTTCTAAACTTATTTTTCTTGCAGTCACAAAATGTGAGTTTTATGCTTCCAACTTAATACGATTTTTTTCCCATGTTGTTCTTCGAAGTCCGAGCATTTGATCTATCAAAATAAATTTGCTAAATGCCCCAGAGAATATCATATCTTCAGTTGTAAAATAGCTCTAACTGTTAAAATTTAAAATGATCTGAACCATCAAAGAACCTTAACAAGGGAAACCACATTTCATCATTTCAGATACACCGTGAGTTTTGCGCAGATCCAGTCTAACCTATAATGCAATATGTAGAGAACATTTAACGATTCTGCCAAAAAACCCGTAATTATTTGTTTGAACAGTTTGCAAGGGTAACAAAAAATGTATTTCCTCTTTATCTTATTGAAATCTCGTGACCTTTCTGATATCAAATATTTCCATTCCTGCATCTTTTCCCTGCGCGAGCCGCCCGTCTACAGAATTCTAAATTCTGTCGAGAACTCGGGGCAGAGACGAGGTGCTTTGCATCGCTCAAAAAATAAACTAAGAGTGCTTTCTGTAGGAACACTCTGGTTTCTGCATCACACTTCTCACTCGCCTTGAGTTCCTCAAAAATCACGAGTGCAAGGAGCTTTGTGGTTCAGTAGGTGGAGGAAGAGAAGGAAGTTGTGCAGTTATCCTTCCAAGTGAAGAGCATGCCGTGGTCCGTGTTATTTCTGTTTATCCATGAGTTTTTGGTTTTATTTTCTTGGTTTTGTGTTATGAACGTGTTCCTGTACCAACAAATAGCACAGAGGTAGAGATGAAAATGGCACAATTTGTGCCTAATTTCAGTACTTGATGTGGTGTAGATTTGTGAATTTCAGCTGCAGCTTGGATTAGACCAAGGCAATGCAGCTCCAGGTGCAAACACATAGTTTTTTTCCACTTGTGTGTTTATCAACCTCTTTGTTTGGAACGGCATGAAAGGTCTCCCTGATCCTATGGTCTCACCTAATGCAGGTGCCAAGTGCTACTGCCAACTCTGAGTTTTGGGTTAAGAGACGCAAAAATGTTGAGTATGAAGTGCTTTGGTGCCTTCTGTGGATTGTCTTTGCCCCTGCAGCAAGGTGAGAATGATGCCTGAGAAATGACATACAGAACTGGCACGCTTACTTAAACATCCTTTCCTGGTAGTTCTGCACTGGGGCTGATTTTGTTCAGTTTTGTGTCAAGATTTTATTCCCATGAAGGTTTTGGTTTCTAGCTGTTGATAAAAAAGGATTTTTCATGTTGACGTACTTCCTTTCCCCCTTTTTATAAGATGATAAAGCATATTTCGGTAGGTTTGGTCTTGCATTCCAAGACATAGAAAGGTGTGTGCGACAACTAAAACAATAATAAAATGTAAAAGGTGCATCTATTCATAAATGATTGGCAAAAGCTATTAACTATCTTATAACCTGTTGGAATAGAAATGTGCAGAAAAGTTGAAGAAAACTGGTGTGAAACCTTCACTAACTAAAGGTTTTTTAGTAGGAGAAGGTTTTCTGCTCTGNTTATAAGATGATAAAGCGTATTTCGGTGGGTTTGGTCTTGCATTCCAAGACGTAGAAAGGTGTGTGCGACAACTAAAACAATAATAAAATGTAAAAGGTGCATCTATTCATAAATGATTGGCAAAAGCTATTAACTATCTTATAACCTGTTGGAATAGAAATGTGCAGAAAAGTTGAAGAAAACTGGTGTGAAACCTTCACTAACTAAAGGTTTTTTAGTAGGAGAAGGTTTTCTGCTCTGCTTAGTTTTTACTTATGTCCTGTGGGAATTACCTGGCAATAACAGTATTATTGAGAAATATGTATTAGTGTAGCCGTAAGCATGATTAAAAGTTATTAAAAAATTCCAAAAAGATTATTAAAAAAAAAAAAATCACCCTGAAGTAGTCTTCAAAATGAAGGTGGCCAGTACTGTTTATGGTGTGTGACCATATCGTTCATATTGTTGTAGACTAGAAATTAGTCCATAGCTTTATTTCCAAATGTGCAATATTATGAAGGATAGGAGATAAAACTCTTTGAGAGCTCAGAATTTCACCTCCGGTCCCTTAGGATACGTGAATAAAAGGAATTAATTTCAAGGTGGTTCAACAAGCTCAAACTGGATAAAGTACTATTATCGAGTGACTGAACACGCTATTGTCATTAGACTGGAAGAACTGAACAGTTTTTCTCAGTAAGAAACGGAGCTCAATTTAGCAAAAGCCCCTTTAATTTAGTTATCATTGTTTTGTCTCTCTGGGGTAGCTTGAAAACTGTGTGGTGACATGGCAGTTATACCATGTGGGTAGCACAGAAAGAATTACGAGTCACTGTTGACAGCTTAGGTGGAGTATTTTCTTTCTTTTATATTGTAAAAGCTGTTTTTGCTCCTGCTTTATAATGATAGCCAGAGGGACCGGAGGTTGAACACATTCTGTTTGTTGCACAAGATTTTATCCTACCAAGAGCTAATCCTGGGAGGTCTGTGGGTAGGATTCTATTAAAGACACCAAATGAGTTCTGGCTGTACAGAGCTAGCACAGAGTGATTTGGGGGGTTTGTTTGTTGTTAATCATGTTAATTGTAGGTCTTTCACATAATAGCACTGTGTCTGAAAATCCTCCTTCCTGAGCTCACCTGCTTTTTGAAGTGAACGAGCATGGAGTCCGTAGCAACAAACTACACACGCGGGGTTCCACCATTCCACTTTGGACACTTGAAAAATCGTGACAGTTCCTTCACAAATAATACTGAAAAGTTCAAATAGAGACATCCAAATATTTGCAACTTCAATTCCAAATGAGCCTTAAATATTTTATCTTTTAAAAAAAAAAAAAAAGTTTGGGCTTTTTTTTTCCTGATTGCAAAATGCACCCTTCCATCTGTGAAATCTTGACATGAAAATGATTGGAGCCTTAGAAATTAAAGTTGTCATGTCGGTGTTTGTATACAGAACCTTATCTCTCCAAATATTTCTGCCTCACTCCTGTTCCTGCTCCATGACAAACCCACAGGAGCACAGAATTCCAAGGGCTGCGCTGGCGTTTCCGAGCTCTGCTCCGGCCCCGAGCCGTGTTCAGCGGGACACAGCACGATCTGTCAGACCAGTCTGGTCTGCAGCCCCCACTTCTGTGCATTGTCTGACACACCCAGTCACTGAAGCATCTTACCAGTGGAATAGGGTTATTCCTGCTTTCCTTGTCTCGATCCAATGCGTTGCTGTTACAGAAGATTCCTTTTCATAAAAGACTGAGTCCAGTTTCCGAGGGAGGGGTCATGGATGGACTGTGCTTATGATGCTCGCTATCTTTTGTCATAGCAAACTTTCAAGAACTTTTCTCAACAGGAATTAATATTTTGTGCTAGAGCCAGGATTTAATTGTTCCTAGGGTTGCCTCTGTATGCTGAACACTCAGTTATGTAGTCAGTTTTACTTATTTGCAAACTGCTATTCTGGGCATGTCTTAACTAGATAGAAGGTTTTTATTTGCTTTCCCAACCTGGAGAGACAGGGAATGAAAGTCATGACATAATTCTAAATATATGAGATGTCATTGCTTAATGAAAGCCTGAAAATGCCACGCAAATGTGATTTCCTCCTCTATTTTGCTGGAAATTACGATTGGTTGAGGCAATCAGGATCAAATTTGAACTCTATAAATTGTGTTCCTATAACTGATACCAAAATGCCTAAATACAATAATGAAAATGAGAATTCTATCTAAAATGATGAGCATACCTGGTGTACTTCTTCATACAGTGAAAGTGAAATTATGGGGGTTTTGGTTTTCTTGTGGGTTTTTTGGTTTTGTTTTTTTGTTTGTTGGGGTTTTTTTCTCTTACCCAAGGGCGCGTGTTAGCTCTAATTTATGTAAATTAATAGAAGTAATTTAAACTATTTCTTTACTTCATCAGTCAATGTGTAAATAATATGTGTAGTAAAAAGTAAACTGAAGGGCGTAACTGCTGGCAATGTATAAGTAACTGAAGTATCTATCTATCAGGTAAAATTAGGTGAAACCCAAGGAATTTGGCATCTAAGAGTATCCTCAGCTTTCTGTGTTGAGCTTGTCTCACAGACGAATTATACCAGAGGAATAACAGCAGTTGGGTTGGCAATTGAGAAATGGTGCACTCAGAATAGAGAGGTGTCAGTGGGCAAAGGGGAATTTCCACTTTTCCTTGCTCCTTTATTTATTAGCCTGTCCTGGAGTTTATCCCTTTCCTGTTCTTCCTGTGTTGCCGTAGGTCTGTAAGGGAAGGAGAAATGCTCCTGAAGAACCTGGCTGCTGTTAGTCCAATTTCAGTTGTATAAATCAGAGATAAGATTAACTGCAGAAATGCCTTTTTCTGGTGAACTTTTAGAAAGGCACTGCCCCCCCAGCACTGGACCCTAGGGAAATGAGATGCATAATCACCATAAAGAATTGATGGAGGCGAGATGGGGTGCTTACATGGTTGCTTGATAAGAAATGTTTTTATTTGCTGATGCGTGTCCGTGGGAGATCCGGTGTCGCCGCTCGAGATGTGGAAGTGAAGGCTGAGATAACCTCTGTTTGCAGCAGATTACAAACGGGAGGTTGGAAGTACAGCCTGGTGAAGGGAACACTGTCCAGATGGCACCGTGGTGACAGGCTTTCTATCAAAGACCAGCCAAGATAAAATAAGAGTGGCTAAAAGAGGGTCTCTGAGAATCACTGGTGCCTGTTACAGATGTAATGCAACTCTCTCTTTTATGGGGAGAATATATTTGCATAAATTCATTGATCGGTGATTTTGCTAATCGTGCCGCATTCCAGGCATGTCCTCGCAAATTGATGAACATTCCTCTCGATCCTCAGTGCAGGTCCCTAATTGTGTTACATATTTAGAAAAGATGGATTTTTCCCTTCCTGGAGCATATGTAGGAGTTGAATGCTGTGCTCATTCTCCTTCCCTGCCCCATTAGGTTGGAGGGGTTTTTTCCCTTTAAGAATAGCCTGGAGCCGTACCGGCTGCAGAACTTACGAAGATAAGAGCAGTGCCAGGTTAGAATTATTGGTTTCATGAATCACTGACCAATATGCTTCTTGAAGAAGCCCAGCCTTTATGGGTTGTGTGGTTTAAGCCCTTCATTGGGGCTGCAGTCGCTGCTCCGAGAGATTCCAAAGTCAAAACTCCAAGAGACACAGAGATTTCTGGCAAACCTTCTCTGCCATGGTATTAATTGTTTCATTTGCATGCTCTGCTCATCTTGTGACCTGCCCTCCCTTCCCTTTGACTATAATAGTTTCCTCATCAGTAATATAAAACATGTAGAACAAGCATTTTGACTGTTGAAAGTCAAATGAATGTGAACGACTTAATCCAGAGGACACTCAACTCTGTGTTTAATGCAGACATGTGGCTCAACACCTTAACCAAGAGCTGGTCTGCGGACTAGGGCGGGAATAAAACTCCTTGCTGGTAAAGTTGAGGTGATGACACAGTTCTGAGGGAACTTAATGAGTTCAAGGCAGATAAAGTCATTTTATGCCGTACTTTGCAGTTGGTTGTTTATGTGACTCCCCAAAGCAGCAGGATGACGGTAGCTGGATGTAATTCTGTCGGCATCAACAGCCTCTTTGGCTGGGGGAGGAGGAGGCTGCACGTCTCTGTAGCACAGGGTTTTGTGATATCAGTGTCAGATATCCCAGGATGTCCTCAGCTCTTCTCTGACACTGTTCGGGGTCCAGAGCTGGTGGCGTGTGCGGGAATCCCTCTTGCTCCGGGGTCAGTCGCCGCAACAGCGAAAAATGAAGATCTCAGAAATGGTTCAAATCACTTAACGGTTCCCTTCTCTTTTTCTGTGTGCAATTAAAGGCTTTGGTTACACATAAACATTTTCAGCTTTCTCAGAGGTTGCTTTTGTCCCTCTACTGGGCTAAGTACAACATGGACAAAGGCTCTGAGGTACAGCCAGTCTTTATACAAGGGAGGACTCAGAAGTCTGTTTTTCTGGAAAGAGAGAGAAAGATTATGATGGGAGCTCTGCATACCAGCATTGCTGAGCTCCCAGTTCAAGCAAGTTGTCAAATATTTAACCTTAAACTGTAGCTGCAGGGATCAGGGTACTATGCATTACTTACTACTGGTATAATCCAATGTTTTAGGCTGGGACAATAATATTGTGCCTATAGTAAATTAGAAATTCAATCGATAATGTGTAGATAGTTTGCTTGGAAGTGAGGTAGATAACCACAGCTGCACCTGAAAAACAAAGCATTGGTAGAAACTTCTCATCTAAAGATCAAATTCTGTCTTTTTTTCCTGCTGTTCACAAGGTTATGCATATTATGTAAGTGTATATGTGTGCAAGTGGACGTGATGACAAAAGCACGTATGTTATGCTTAAATCGGGAAAGATAATTTTTAAAACTTGAAAAAGAAAGGCATATGATTAGTATAAATTGGACTTTATTTATGTAACGTATCCAGTTCTGGGTTTAAGAAAAAAAAAGAAAATTTAGGAGCTGCCTTAAGGGTGGAAGTATAAAACAATGTCGAAGTCATTTGGAGACAAATAATCACAATTTCTGTGTTAATTAGGTTACCATAAATGAAGCAATTTCACGTTAACTGGTTCGATATTTTTGAAGTGGAATGACATTTCTTACGTTTCTGTTTTGGGGTGAATAATCTGAATGCATTGCTTATGGCTGTACGAGTGATGGATGACCATGCTTGGGACATCTGCAGGTCCTTAGAAACAAATATTAAGGTCCTCTAAGGTCATCCAGAAACCTTTGCTGTGATGTACCAGGTTGCTCTTCATTGTTTTAGAGGTATGAGAAAATAGCTAAGTCAGTTGAAAAAGCATCAATGACTACATAAAACCATTGAAGGGAACAAGGAACAGTGGTGCCATTAATTCCTGAAAATTGCACACATCCCCTTGTCTTCACAGTGCTGGGTGGGGTTGAGACATCAGTGGTCTGCAAGTGCCAGACCGTTGCTCGGAGTGGGATTTCTTTGAGGGTACAGTAGAAGAGAAGCTGAAGGGGTGTAGGAGCACATACCCAGCAAGGTCTCGGTTCGCCCTCAGAATCTTGTGTTGTGCCTGACACCCCACGGGCTTTGTGGGGAGAAGGGAGTGTGGGAGAGCAGATCTTGCTCGTGGCTCCCAGCCTTGGCCTTGGCTCCCGCGATCGATAAATTGCCGCAATGCAGCATCTCTGCGGCGGCGCCCGAAGGCGGCCGAGGAGCCCCCGTTGGTGCAAGAGGCGGCTGCGGGCTGGGCGGGCTCTGGGGAGGGGGTAGCCCCCGCCGCAGGCACCCCCACGCTTCCTACTGGCTCCTTGGGCAATTTCAGCGGTGTCTTAAAAGGGTTGGGTCCATTCCGCCTGCGAGACACCCCGTCTGCCCGTCCACAGGGAGGGCGTTGAACCAGGTGAGGCGCTTCCCTCGCACTTAGGCTGGAACGGTTAGGACAGACCATCCACCATGGCAGGTATAGTTTATTTTGCGTGCGTTATGATATTGCAGAGATACAGCCATGCATGGACAGTGTCTGAGTCCTTTTATTTAGCTAATGTAGAATATTCCTGAACAGATCATGAGCACGTTGAGTTTTTTTTCTGTGTGTGTTTTATTTTGTTCTTTTTCACTCTGTGGACTGAACTCAAGTGAAATGCTGTGAGTATTTGCTATTCCAATCGTTACGGTTTCTTAGCTGTATTACACAGGCATGCATGAATATGAGCAGGTAGTGCTGCTTCTCGTGGGCAGGTGGTGTTTGGGAGAAATGTAAAAATTGGAAAGGTAGGCATTTTTAAACATGTTGACCTTTTTCTTGTGTGATGCACACAAGCGCTGTCTAATGTCTTATTAAAATAAAATCCTGACGGAAAGCAGATCCCTTTCCAGCTTCACCAAGAAACCTGTAATTGCCCTTGTCTAGAAACTACATGTAGTCTTTGTTCTTTCAAAGCATTTCTTTCCTTCATAAATGTAACTTTTCCTTAACAGCTGTTCATACATACAAGTCTAAATTCGCAGAGTGTGTGTACATTCCCTATTTCATTCATGTGGATTTAAATTAGCCTTCATTTCCAGCGTGTGTGATTTGCAGGTAGAGGCATCACATACTATTAGAATATAAAATTATTCCACAAACATCTTCTGAGTGTCTTGCATTTTGGAGAGGCAATTTTGGCAGTCAAGGTGAAGTGTTCTCTCTTTGAAAGGAAGTGTTCTCTCTTTGGTTCTTTTCGTTCCTCTGCTGTCCAAAGCCAAGAGTTGCCTTTGCAGTTCAGTGCCGCACCATGCCCATTGTCCTCTTGCTGGAGCAATGGAAGATCTCTTCCTGCTGCTCTCTCCCAGTGGAAATGCCATGGCCTTGGGAGCTGAGGGGCAGCTGAGACACTGAAATCAGAGCAGCTACTCTGGCCAGAGGAATAAGGGGCGTTATTTTGCCTGCAGGACCTGGTAGTTCTGCTGTTGGGGGAAAATGCAGCTCTGAGGTTCTGTCAGCCCCGTGAATTCCCATTGCCCGCCTTGTACACGGCATTGGTAAAACCTTTTCACTGATGTTCAGTCTAAACTGCCACCAGTGCCGTGTCATTCGCTGTGTGTGCATGTACCTGTCACGTGTGGGGCTGGTGGCTTGTCCCTCTTTGTTCCCAGTGGCCAGCCCTGGACCTGCAGCACCCGCAGTCCCGCGGGCAGTGCCGCATTGCGGCAGGAGCTGCGGTGGCCACAGGCTGCCACAGCCACCAACCCAAGGAGACCCAACGTTGTCACACAGCCCCTTCCGTGCAGAAGAACATTTTTGCCACTTTTCCCAGCTTGTAAAAGACAACTAATTTCTGTGTGCCACTTGGAATGGCTTTTGTGTCCCTGGGGTGTGACACGGACCAGCATGAAAAGGCTGTGGTTATCATGGAGGGGGAAGCTGTCGGGACAGAGGCTTTCACTGTAAGGCTGGAGCATTAAGGTTGCAGTGTACTGAGGGTGGGACAAAGTAAAACAGTGTTTGGAAGGATGGCACCGTTCCTTCCTGACCCAAATTTAATCAGTTTCTTTAGAATTTCTTTTGGCAGAGTCCTGTAAGAAAACTGCAGCACTCAGCTGACTGAATGCTGAAACCTTTTAGCCTGGAAATCTCCATCATTAAATGCCTTCAGCCTGAACAAATGACTGAAATTGCTTGCTCCTTTCAAATTATGGAGTTGAACTGTGTTAGTTTGAATTGGATTATGTTTATAAGGCTGCTTCAGCTTCAGAAAGAACTAAACTGAAACAACTGTTCAGGCAGGGACCTGAGAAATTGTTCTATTTTGCTGAAAAACCGATGCATCTAACTTAAGGTTTGTATAATCTGACTCCATCTTGTTGATTCTTTTCCATCTTTGCCATAAATGCAGTCTGGTAGGGTTTCAGACCTCTGTATTCATTGAGAACCCAGTCCAGTTTCCACTGATTTTGTCAGGAGTAGCACAGAATCCATAAACAACAGTACCTGACACGCATGCAGTTGGGCAACACCAAGAGCCATGTTTAGTGTGAGA
>NW_020955557.1:391903-393473 GCF_003031625.1 Empidonax traillii
TTGTTGATTCTTTTCCATCTTTGCCATAAATGCAGTCTGGTAGGGTTTCAGACCTCTGTATTCATTGAGAACCCAGTCCAGTTTCCACTGATTTTGTCAGGAGTAGCACAGAATCCATAAACAACAGTACCTGACACGCATGCAGTTGGGCAACACCAAGAGCCATGTTTAGTGTGAGACATCTCTGTACAACCTAAAATATATACTTAACAATGAATTTATAGTAAAGTAAAATAATTGTATTTATTTTAAGTTTAATTATATTAATTCATGGCACAAGAGGTTTTCAAATGAATCTACAAGAAAAAATTTAGGGTAATTGGAATGGAATGCAATTATATTTTTGATTGCTGTGGCTTCTGTGAAACTCTATGCCTAAATAAATAGATTGCAGTGACTAGATTCACTCCTTGCTGAAATCAGCAATGGGATTTGCTCTGCCTCCAGCAGACATTGGTCTGGGTATTATGACAATTGGACTCATTCCCAGTGGTTCTAGGCAATAATATCAGCCCTGAAATTTGGTACCATAGAGAAACATCAAAACTACCCTGATGATGCAAAATGTTTATACAGTGTGTGCAGAAATATTTCTCTTTCTCTGAGTCCAAGTAAAAATTCTGGTTGTAATTGGGATTTAGAGCCACAGAAGGCATTCCCAGTAGAGGGTACTGAAAAACATGGAACCTTTGGACAAAGACTTGAGAAATTTTCATGATTAAAAAGAAATAACCCAAAAAACCTGACAACCATTCATTTGCCATTTTTGAGTTTAGAAGAATAACTCATTGGAGAATCCTTAATTCAAAAGTAAAGTAGTAGCAGAATAATTTCAGCCTGCATTCTCTTGTCTTTGCACCAATGCTTTTGTATTTCCATTCAGACTGAATTCAATTTGTATTTTCTGCCTAGAATTAAAGTGCCATGTAAAAGATTGAAAAGCTGATTGAAATTTCTCAAAAAAAAAAGCTTTTTCAACTCTCACTGGGCAGAGATGTTAGAAAGAATTGGGGGATGCAACTGGTTACCTGTGTCTTGTACAGCTAATCGAGGTGATTTGATTGTGGGGGAAAACAGCTATATCTTTCTGTATGCAGAAAAAGCAATATCCTTAAGGGAAGCAGTGAGACATTTCATGTAAGAACATCTAACATAGTACTCAACCTCAATGAATTTTGTACCCTCTTTCTCTGTATAACCTTTATTATATCTCTTCTCTTTTCTCTTTTCTCTTTTCTCTTCTCTTTTCTCTTCTCTTTTCTCTTCTCGTTTCTCTTCTCGTTTCTCTTCTCGTTTCTCTTCTCGTTTCTCTTCTCGTTTCTCTTCTCGTTTCTCTTCTCGTTTCTCTTCTCGTTTCTCTTCTCGTTTCTCGTTTCTCGTTTCTCTTCTCTCGTTTCTCTTCTCTCTTTTCTCTCCTCTCTCCTCTCTCCTCTCTCCTCTCTCTTCTCTCTTCTCTCTCTTCTCTCTCTTCTCTCTCTTCTCTCTCTTCTCTCTCTTCTCTCTCTTCTCTCTCTTCTCTCTCTTCTCTCTCTTCTCTCTCTTCTCTCTCTTCTCTCTCTTCTCTCTCTTC
>NW_020955557.1:394960-505951 GCF_003031625.1 Empidonax traillii
ATAACTCAGTTTCCCCAAAAACCTGATGTTTTTGAAAGTAATCTCACGCCTTCAAGGGGGAAAAAAAATCTGCCATAAACATCTGGCCTTTATAATAGGCTTAAATAGTTAAAATCTGACAGTTATATGCAAATAAAAATTAGCCACAGAATGGGAAGAACTGGGCAATTGTGGCAGTAAACACTGCTGGCAGTTTTGTGCATAATTCCATGCTAAGCTTATTTATTTTATTTCTTCCATACATTTCTAAAAGGAACATTTTCTTTCCTCTGTGTCCTTGAGATAGTCATATTTCTGATGTCTGCTTCCCACGTTAACAATGCTAGAGCCTCTCACCTTGCTGTGATGAGAACACTTGTGAACACATTGTCAAAAGACCCGTACTAGAACAGAAACCACAAATTGGCAACTAGTTATTTTTATTTCAGTGGATTTTGCTTGTCACCTGGAGACTATTTAGAACGTTATTTGCCTGGGCTAACATTGTGTTTAAAAATAGCACTTAGACGGTGCCAACTCATTTTAGAGTTGGGTACAAATATTGAGACAAAACCCCAGCTGTTATTGCTTTTGCTGCTAATTCGAGGTGTCAGATCAGAGCTCTGCTGCTGTATGTCAGTGAATAAGGCCCCTTGTGAGATCATTATGTTTTCTAACAGTCGAGAGTAACGGATTAATCAGTGCAGCATCAGTTGCTTTCATTATCTGCCCACATGGTAGTTTTGGGCTTTAACTTAAACAGTCTGTGGGGAGATCAAAGGCTCGAGTACAAGAGGCACTCAGGACTCCCCAGAACTCTGAAGAGATCCAGTTGGGGTTTTGGACGTTTCCTAATGAGCAAAGCTTGGATGCCTTGAAAGTCGAGGGTGACTGTACTCAGTGCTGAGGGATAGAGTGCCAAAGCCATTTTGCTTTTTCATCAGAGCCCAAAGGAAGGAGTAAATATTTAATTCAATGCAAATTCCTCCTGACCTGCGTGAAAAATAGCTCTTTACAGCTATTGGAAATATAGCTCCTTTTTGCCCTGCAATCTGAAAGTTAATTACCAACATTAATTATGGCAACGTATAAAATTCAAGTCTTGGTTTTATTACTAAATATAGATTTAGATTCCCTTTTTGGACTTGCTGCTGTTAGTTATATTGGATGGTATGGAAGTGCTGGAAGGGGTTTGAAGTTATCATCTACTGTCCTGCTCTGGGCCCATCAAATCTCATGCCATGCCTGACAGGAATTCATTTAGTCTTTTATTACAGGTTTCACCTGCTGATAACTGTACAGCTCCTGTCTGTATTTTTCCTGTTCTTTTTGTAAGAAATATTTCCCCTATATCTAATGAAAATTCCCAGTTCTGAAATTGAAACCTGTTACTGCTTTGCTTAACCCTTGTTTGAATACAAAAGCCAGAGAATGCCTTTTCCCTTTGCAGTGGCTTTTTATGTAGTTGAAGGGAGGCTGAAAAGCAAATTACGTGGACGTGCTAACACAGAGATCTAAGGTACTGTCACTGTTAGTGTTAAATTTTGCTGCAGATGCAGTCACCCAAGTTTGTTTTATCTCCAGCATTTCAGACAGACCCTTAGATCCTCCTTTTTACGTGCACAGCTACTGATGGTGATGTGTAATCTTGCAGAGGCTCCACAGTTCCAGCCCACATCTACAACTGTGAAAAGATTCCTTCACGTATTTTTATTTACCAACACGACACACACATAGTCTAAAGCTTTGGGGTCTTGGAGAAGTTGTGTTTGGGACAGACTGGTGTTGCCTTCTGAGCTCCACTGGCAACTTGGGGTGGACTGTTCAGCCTATTTTTGCATCAGTTCACCCACTTCTGAGTAGAAATAACATTACCAAGAAAACTATTTACATGAGAGGCTTAATTATGCTTGGAGATGCCTTGGTAAAGTCTGAATAAATTTCCTGTTCTCATTTACTGGATGTATGGTTGCACTGGGGACAGGAGCCTGGAAACCAGGCAGTTGTGGGAGAAGCAGTAATCGGGGAGTCTGACAGTAATTCACTCCTGGGAACGTTACAAGGCTGCAGACACACCGTTTGTGGCTCTCCATTGCATGCACACAGATAATAATCTTGCATTAGGCCCAATTACATGGTGTTATGGACACACAACACGGGGATTACACACCCAGCCACCGAGCACCCCGTGATAAAGCAGCGGTGTAATTGGAGGAGACAGAAGGAAATGTCAGTTGTTAGTGCTGCAGTGCCTGGCACTGCTGTGCCCCACCAGCCCCGTCCCTTTGCTTTGCTGCTCCATTTCAGTGTCTCACTTTTCAAAACACAGGTTTCTCACAGAGCAAGGCAACTCAGCACCTTCTCCTTTCCGCGGTGTGTTGAGGGAGTTTTGAGCAGGAAAAAGGAACTGGGCATCACTGTTTAACTTAGGTTGAAGACTACAGACACTTGGAAATGTGCTCTGCCAGAGGAGGGTTGGTGTTTGCAAGATTCCTGCTGTCAAATCCCATGTGTTAGAAGCCAGTGAAGAATCTACAGTGCCCAAACATAAAGGGCATTCGAACCCAGAAATCTAGTATATGAGCCGATGCCTTTGCAGATCTTTCTCCCCAATTCCTATCAGTAAATGAGTCTGAATATTTCCTTCTAACTGAGAATTTTGCAAATGCTGCAATGTCCCGTGGTCAGCCAAATGTGACACGAACGCAGCCTGGCGTGGATCACCACCCTGAATGGCCAGCACAGCAGGCCTCCAGTAACCATGGGAGATGCTTGTTAAGGCTCGGGGAAAAGTGTGTTCTCAATGTGAATTAAATTTGAGTTAAGATTTCTCAATTTGATTAGCTGCTTTGCTAATCAGCTGCAGAAATGGAACGGGAAAGAAAATCAGTCTCTGTTACCGCCAAGTAACAAGGAATATCTTCAGCATCTGACAGGTCCCCCCTGCCCCTTCCACTGGAATCTTTTCAGACCGTAAACGAGAAGCATCACTGTGGGTATGGTGCTGTGCTGATGCTCAGCTAGTGATCTGTGTACATTAGGAAAATGCCTTGTACTCACAGAAATGGACATCTGCATAGCAGTTTTTCCTTTTTGCCATGAAAAACCAGGATATTGTAACTTTTTTTTTTTTTTTAAGATGGGATGTACCAGGTGATTTTGTCAGCTAACAGTGTGGTGTGTTTAACAAAAAACCTTTTTCTGACATCCTTGCCAGAATATCCTTTTTGTTCTTGTCTACTAAACTGGAATAGAGCACGCAGATATATTGTACCGAAAGTAGTATTTCAGATGAAAAGGTTGACAGGTATTTTGGTATTTATTTTGTGCTCTTAATCACATTAATTGAAGTCCAAGTAATGGAAACAAGATCTCTGTTCACTCTGTGATATACAGAATTGATGGCTGACTGTTAACCTGATGAGTCTGAGGGACATTAAATGATATTTAGAGTTCCTGAGTTTTTAAAATAAAATACTTTATTTTAAAAATAAAGTATTACGCTTTTTAAGTAAAATACTGTAGTATTAGTAGGATTCAAAATTTATACATATATACTTCTTCTCCCCCCCCCCCCCCCCCAGGTTATCTTGCATAGAAGTTTTGTGATTTCTTCTAGCATTAGGAAGTATAATTTTTTTCTAATTCTCATCTGGTCCTGAACACTTGTATTCCTATACCACAGGGTGAAGAAAGATGTGAAGAATAATGCATAAATATTATCTAAAAGCACAGACATGACAGTCATTTCTACATGTTAATGATTTTAATGTCATTACACTGAGTCTGTAATTAAGACCTCTTTGTCAGGGAAATACAGTGGCGTACATGAATTTGGAGCAAGCCAGAACAGAAGAAAAATGTGCACCAAAAGTTTGAGGAAGAAGATAAGTAATTGTTTTCAAATCATGACAGGATTGCAGACTGAGCATTCTTTCCTGTAGAGAAGTTCTGATTAGTAAGGGCTATAAATCAGCTTTATTTTTCAGAAGGAGGAAGGCAGCTCCACACGTGGCTCTAACCAGTTTAGACAACAGGCAGAGGAGTGAGTGAGGAGAGCAGTTCCTCTGGGGCTGTAAATTGGAGTCAGTGGGACTGTGACAGCTCACAGTGGTGGAGGATGTGCCACCTCAGAGATTGCTGATCTCACGTTATGCATCTTCCAAGTAGTCCTTGGAGGATCCTCGGCTCTGCTGCAGTCCTGCTCCTGCTGAGCTGGCAAGATCTGACAAGGATCATGGCCCAAGGTGGGAAGTTGGCTGGCATAAATAATATTGTCTATAACCTCAGTTTCCTGATTCAGCATTTTGGATGGGAATAGTTTGCAGGGAGAGGACTTCTAAATGAGAGAGAGGATAGTGCTTTTTCAAGGGACAAGGGTTCTGGAAGAGATGGGAGGTATAAGGCTGGCGAGAACTCAGCAGAATGTAATTTTCTCTATATGATGTTGGAGGACTCAGAAGATTCTGGAAGTTTTCTACTTCTCTCAGCTTCCTGGTGTTTGTGAATCTCTGTAGCTCTGAATCTTAGGTGGATCAAGATGAGGCTGGGGCCTTGGAGCAGCTAGCAGATGACCGGAGCAGAGTTAATTTTTCCCTTCTTGTGCTAAAATGCTGCTGTATTGTGTACTCACCCTTATCAGGACACATCCCTTAAAAAAATGCTTGCTGGGAAGGCATGATGGGAAGCTTTGCAGAATATCTCTGGAGCACACCTCTACCTGAGCACGTTCCCGTTCCAGAGCCAGTGAGTTTCCACTGCGTGGGAGCTTCGTGCTCTGCAGGGGCAAATTCCTGCAGCTCCAGCTGGGCTGTAGTGCAGGCAGTTCACTGGCAATTAGTGCCCTTTGCAGTGTTTGGCCTCCTTTGTTCTGAAATAATTGCTGTTATCATAGATGTTTTATTGCCTTCATTATGGTTAACATTTAAATATCAATGAAATAGTATGCTACTAAGTCATCTGTGCAATAGCTGTCTGCTAGAGTTATCCCTGAAATTTGTGTTTAAGGAGTATAATTATTCAGCACTGACTTAGGATTCTTAGAAGTAGGGTTATATATTTGTTGATGAACTATGGGAAACTGTTGCTTATTTAAAAATAAGCAAATATTTGAAACTTTTGCAAAACCTGAGCTGCTCTCATTGGGTATCTTGTGAGCAGAAATACTGTGTGATTGGAATAATGTTTTGACTGCTAAATAGAATTTTTTAAGAAATTTAAAAATACTTCTGAATCATCGAGTCAGACAGTAAAGGGTGACCTTTCTGCATCCACAAGAAGAATTGCACTGGGAGCCAGGGATGTGTTCTCTGCAGAAGGAAGCTCATTGTCACAGCCTATTCTGCCTGAATCCAACCCACGTCCCTTTGAAATCAATAGAAAACCTCTCTTGAATTCCTGTGGCCTCCACTGACTCCTGTGGCACCATGTGTGACCTATTCAGGCATCAGCTATGGATGGGATTTGATTTTTGTGAGCTGACTTTACATGTGGTTTTTATTTATCACTCTGTACCTAAGTTCTTCCATCTGACTTCATAGCTCGTTTTAATGTAACAGGCAACTGAGGCAGAGGTTTGCCTCAGAATTACATTTTTATGCTTACAGAAAAAAAAAAAAGGTGGTGCAATTATAAATTCCATTTGTGAGCCCTATTTGAACTTCCCAAAAAGCAAATAAATACGGATCTGGAGGGGTGGGTGTGTTGATGTAAATATTTATACACTCTTAATGGGTTTGTTCACTTTCTGAAATTGTTGTACAGGCTTGTTTTGGCTCCCTGGCCACACGGGGCTGTGGTTGCATCACTGGGTAAATAAGGCAATTGAGCAGTAGCAATGGTGCAGCACAGAGGTTCATTCTGCACCATAAAATCTGCCACAGTGGGATGTGTGTGTTGTCATCATGAGATGAGCAGGAGCTCCCAGGCAGAGCTCCCAGCCCTGCAGATGTCCATTGGTACTGCCTGTGTCGCTGCCAGCACTGCAGCCACGGCACGGCAGAGATGTGCAGACTGGGATGCAGACAGTGCTGATGGATGGGAGAGCTTGCTTGCAGCTTTACTGCTCAGGTTGACAGTGTTTCCCTCTTCATCTTGGCCAGTAAATTTTTAATAGGCTGTGTTTGACTCCTTGCCTGTTGAGGAACTGAATACACAAACCTGGTAGTTTGTACACACAGTGATCCTAATACTTATCTACACATTTCTTGCCTGGTCTCTGGTAGCCTCAGTGTTCCAGAGGATCTGGAATGAATACTACTTGTTATACTATAAACCTTGCTATGCTCAGACCTGCAGCTCTTCCCAGCCTGGTGTGTGAATGTGTGGGACTCGACTGACACAGATCTCTGGCAGCAGATCTCACATGCAGATCCCAGATTTTCAAGACTCTGCTTTTACTGACATAACTCCCTGTTGCTCACAGATTTGGAAAGGAAGGGGAATTTTGCTCTGTTGGTGCAGTTTGCTGTCATGGGTACGTCAGCCCCCGTGCTGGCTCCAGATTGCCAGTGTATCCATCTGGAATACCAGCTATGATCCTGCTAACAAAGTGGTTGAGTGCTTTCCTGCTGGGACGCAGTGCAGCAGCAGCAGCACAAGCACAGTGCTGGCAGTGTCAGAGCTGCTCACACCCCTCTCCTGAGCTGCTTGTGCAGAGCTGGGTTACCCTGTGACCTCCTGGCTTTGCCAATATGCCTGTGTGTCTTTCTGTGTACCCAAAAACCAGTCTTAATAGGATACAATCTAATTAGCTTTAATCTGCTGATGTAGATGATGGCTCTGCCAAGGGATTTCTAGGCAGAATTGTAAAAAGTGTTTTTAAACTGGCAGATGACCAAGAGGGCTGGTTAACTTCTGTAATACTCTCCTAGAGCTTTTGATTAAATATCCTATGTAAATAGGAATAAGTAAATAGTGCAGGGAAGGAGAACATGCCTTTAGGTTGCTTCAGCAGGTATTTTCTTCAGCACGTACATAAACATACACCATAATCATAGTGTTCTTCTGCCAAGGTGACCCTGTGGAGCGCTGTGCCCCTTGCAGAAAGCAGAGGTTGCTCCATGCCTTGGTGCTGTGGGCCCCACACGTTTCAAACAGGCAGTGGCAGGACTGGCCATGCTGGGACACGGAGTTACCACCAGATCCATCCATTCCCACGACAAACCAGCCTACGGCCTTTGCAGGTTTGGTGCACTTGCAGCGTGGCAATTATGCCCTGTTGGAGTGCTTTCCATTTCCTGTGCCATCTTGATAAACTTTATAGCTTCTAATTTGCTAGAGAGTCATTGATATAATTAGGAGCCCCGTAAATGGGAGCAGCACACTCAGCTGATGGCAATCGAGGCAGTTCATTTTCCATAAGAAGCTCTAAGGGGGTCCCTCCCTGCAGCAGAGATTATTTTCTCCTTAGGCTCAGCTGATAGAGCAGCAGCCATCCTTACATGCTTGGGTCATGACATGTTTTATTGCAGCCCCTTCCACTACCCATATATTTTTTCATAAGGAAGCCGAGGAAAGGGAGCCCATCCGTCCTTTTGTTTCCAAAGAGCAATTTGAGCTGTCTGTCCGTGTCAGCAGGCTGTGTTAACAAGGCTGTGAGAGCCAACAGCTCTCTTTTTGTGAGATGAGCCCTGTAAGAGCAAAGCTTTCACTCTGCTGGGTCCCAGCCTGATGTCCCTCCACTCAAGTTGCACCAGGTTTTCAAGCAAAGTGGCAGCTTAACCAGCGAGTCTGGGGCTGTTCCAGTAGTCAATAAAAACTCACCTCCTGCACTCCTGGTTACTCCAACATGGTAAACACTGACCATCAACCATTCTCATGCTGCTGTTGGTTGTTTTCCTCCTTATAATATCTTTCATGGTATGTCACAAATTGTCAGAGGTATCGGGGCAGATTTATTACCAGGGATTTTAACACTATTTCTGTAAATAGTGTGTTGGTGAAGAAATGTAAAAAATTAACCAACCTATTATTCTCTTTTCTCTCTTTTTTTTTTTCTCCTGACAGTACCCTCAACAACAACAACATCACCCGCATTCCTGTTACCAGTTTCAATCACATGCCAAAGATCAGGACTCTGTGAGTAATATCTTCCAATATTATAACATAATGATGGTGTAAAGCAACTCTTTGGCTCTTTGTTGTATGATAATCTCATTTCAGTCTCTCAGCCTGCCTTGGAGACCTGGGTGGCTGCAGAGCTGGGGAGCCCAGGCAGGGGTGTGAAGGTCCTCAGGGCCCTGACAGGCATTTACAGGATTTATCCAGAAATAAGATACAGTTTTATCAAGAATTTGAATTTACCCAGAAATGGCAGGTTTGGTTTTTTCTTTTTTTTCCCATGGGAAAATCCATAATGTAAAATGTTTTCCAGGCTGGAACATCATCAAGATCATAAAAACTGCTCAGATAGATCAAATTATTGAATTTTGTTAATATCCTAGTTGTTCTTTTCAAATTCAGAATACTAATTGGTGAAACAGGACATTTTTAAAGAATGTGAAAAAGTCTATTTTCCAGATACTCTCTGAAAAAAAAAAGTTACTGCTTCTGATGCATTTTTAATAAAAGCTTTTCTTACATAAAATCTATGTTCTTTTTTAGCTGGATGCCATTGCACTGGAAAAGCTTTAATCTTTAGAAATCCAAAATACAAAGATGTGAAATTAGACTGAGCATTTGTATAATTTAGCCATAGCCTACCAAAACCATTTTATTTAAGTACCTTATTCCTTTAAATTGCTTTAGGCAAGACACATCTTCAGTAAAAGTCATGTTTACACAAAGCATCTGGTTTTCCTCCAGAATCTCCAACTCAACCAAGATGTATTTAGTTCCAAAGGCAAAGAAAGGCAAATAGTAGCTAGCCTGAAAATATTCTGTGCCACTGAAAAAAATTAAATGCTTCAAGCATGCTGCATATGCCCGTGTAAAATCATATTAAATAAATTAACACAACTGAAGAAAAACAGCCCTTACTTATGTCAATCTGTGCGAGACAACCCCTGACTTAAATTTCCATTCTTCATTAAATGATGGCATTATTAGATCCGAATAGCATGTGTTTAAATGGAAGTGTTTGTCTTTTAGAAGAGAAGGGATAAAGGAGATGAAGGTGTAGAGTTGAGGTTCCCGGAGTTTTGCCTTTTCTCATTCAGTCACACTGCTCCAGAAAATTTGCCTGGCTTTTGCAGATTAGCCACCCTTGCCTGTCAGCAGAGCTTGGTGCCTTCTGCCATTTTCCCTTTAGTTTAATTTCAGAGATGGCTTTGTCTATGGCTCCCTGGAGACTTACACTGACTAATCCCCCTCTGCTGTAATTAAGGGGAGGAAAAAGAAAAAGAAAAGAAAAAGAAAAAAAAAAAAGGGGAAGGAAGTCATAAATAGGATTTATAAAGGGAAGCTTTTATATTGAATTCTGAGAGCCACGTTTTATACAACATGAATACTGACCCACTCTAAAAGGATTTGCTGGAAATTTAATTTAGGGTCTATGGCTAAAAGGGCAATTTTAGCAAACTTGCATTTGTATTCCTTCACCTTATGTTCTTTAAAGGTAGTTTCATCAATATCAAGGGGCATGTTTCAGTCTCCAAAGATTGCCAAATAACACACAGTACCCTTTGCAGATCAATGTATGAATTGAAAAGTCCTGTATAAACAGCTGGAAATATAGTAAAATGTTTTGGGTTTCTCTATTCCATTCTATCTGTTTCAACAGAGGCAGAAAAGTCACCAAAATAGCAATTAATAGAAGATAAATGCTGGAATCAAATAGCATTTCATAATTTTTCTGTTGCTCCTACATATTAAAAATTCTTCCTCTACCCCAAGTCATCTTAGCACTTTTCCCAATTAATGCTTTATCAATTATAGTTATTACCAAAATAAGTTTTCATCACTACATATTACTTAATATTCTCTGAATATCTTCTGTTCAGGCTATTACCTGTTCAGGTTAATATCATTTTGATTTAACCAAGTTTTAAGTCAATGGATAGCTCTACCCTAACAGCTAACATATAGCTGAGCATATGTAAAACATCAGGTTTTGTTCACCTCTGTAAAACATTTATAGAAGGATATTATTTGGGGGGAAATGTTATTGTTAATATTCTCTGTAGTTTCCTGAGTTTTATCACACTTGATAGCCTGTTTCTCCTGCGTTAATATACAACCTCAGTGAAGAAAGGAGAAAGCTGTCTGAGGTGTAACAGCTGAAATAAATTTACCGTTTAATCTGTTGGCTGTTGATGCAAATTCAATCCAAATGGATCTTGAATGATGTTACAGTTTGATGACTGTACTTCCTTCAAGAACATCATCAGCCTGCACACCTTCTCAAAGAGCTTCACACTTAGGTGTGCTTTTTTTTTTCCTTGTAGGAAATCCCTGGTCAGAATGTTAGTTAAGCAGGGAGGAGCCCTTTATCCCTCAGCTGAGGCCCAGGGCGCTGTGGATATTTTCCCTGTGTGTCTCTTTTACACTCTAGTGAGATCCATTAGCAGGACATTTGAGGCTGCATCTGCAGCAGCTACATCTGCTGTGATGGTTCTGTGGATAAATAGCTTTTTCTTCATGGCTCTCAAAACAATCTACTCATTTTAGAGCTGAGAAGGAAAAATAAAAGGTATATTCACCTTCAACGTGTCCTCTGAGGGCAAAGAATGAAAAAACACAAAAAAAACGAGAAAAGTGCCAAGAAATTTTGAAGCACCTGAAGAACCCTTCACTAAGATCAGCTCTTCTGTGCTAACCATTCTTACTTAACTGTCGTTTCTGCTGTTAAGTTTCATTGATCTTTTAGCCTTGATTGGAAGTGACAGGAATTAGTTTTTATTGATCTGCTTTCCTTTGCTTGAAACAGCTTTATTTATGGTAAAGCATGTCCCCTGTATCTATTTGCCTAATGGTAAATGTGCTGTTGTCTCTGCGTGTGTGACTGCTGAGACAGGTAATTGCATAATTTCTTTTAATTTTTTTATTTAAGGGTAAACTGAAAATGTGCAAAATCACTTCAGTGCCTTTCATGTTCACGGGGAATTGGTGTATAATGCTTTTGAAGTACTGTGAGAAGTCTTTTAGTGGCTGTATTCATTAATATAATTATCAAAAATATATTCTAGTGGGCTGCTTTGTAAAGATTGGTAGGCTTTCCAAGTGGTCTCTTCTCAGAGGAAATCGTATCTCTGTAAAAAAAACTCGAGCAATTACAAGAAGGGTTCTGCTGAGGCAAAGCAGTGGTGGTTTACTGAAACAGGAAACCCCAGGGCCCATCTTTATCAATTTAGTGAGGGGGGGAAAAAGCAACTCATAGAACTGGAAAACTGCCCCTTTTTGTGAAATTTATTACTCCTGCCTGCTTTACATTCCTGTGCAGGGGATGCAGGCAATGGCATGGGATGAACTCAGTTCCAGTTCCTGACTATCACTGTTGACTGCTGTGGGAAGGATGAGACCTTGAGGATTTACATGAAATGCTGCCTCTCTTCAAGTTAGAACAAAGTCTTACTTAGGGCTATTTCTGGCTAAATTATATTTATGTATTTATTTATTCTTCCCTTCAGCAAAAAGGCAGGTTAATGGTTCATAATACTAACACATTTTACTAGAAATCAAACTTACTGCAGCTTCACTTAAATAGCTTCACCACCCCTAAACTGAAGGTCTTGTAGCCATCCTTCTAGAACAATTACATGTTGCAGTGCTCCCAGGAGAGCAGTGCCTTCCATCTCTACAGGATAAACTCTCAGTTCCAGATTTGTGGGTTTTTTTTTTACCGTGCCTGCCCACCCCAGACATACAAATCTGGGGACTGTCAGCCCGGGCGCCACTGCTGAGCTGTGCTGCTGCTGTGCAGCACAAACAGCTCCCAGGCAGACAGTTAATTTATTTGGAGGATGGACAAGGCTAAATCCGGTGCACACCAATTGTGTGCCTGCAACATGAGTGAATAATGCTTTGTCTAACCATTTCTGACAGGATTTTCAATCTGGTTTTTTATCATTTCATTTGGTGTAACACTGCAAATCTATGAGTGATTATGGAGATGAAATAATTAGTGTTCTGGGCTTTTGTTTTGACCTAAAGTTTGGTAGCTATTAAAATTGCCAGCTTTGCTCCCTGAACATCGTGCTTCTCCCCACAGTGTGATAATGCTTCTGCAAATCCCTGGTGTCAGGCATGGAGCAGGCTGGACAGGGAGCTGCATGGATAGATCCTACACGAGTTAAAAATTCCTGTCTAGGTCCTGCATATTTACATTAAATTGCCACGGTAAAAAGAGCATTGATGAATTTGTACAGGCAACACAAAAGGTGTCAATAGACTCTGATGTGGAGGGGGTTCTCTCTTCCTCCTCTTCCCATCTCCCCAAAGGAGGGAGAAAAGGGAAGAATCACCCATCATCCTGTTTTTCAGCCTGGTCCTCATATTTAGACAAGCCACTCTTTGAATTGACTCAAAGATATCACATTCATGCAATTCTTTGTGATATAAAATCACAGGCAAAGTGTTTACTTGGCACAATCTTGAACTCTGCATATTCTTGTCTCTAGAATGGCCAGCTGTAGATGGGTCATTATTGAACTTCATTTTTCCAAGCCCTTATAAATAATAGCACTAATTTATATGTGGCCTTTGTGTCACAGAATCACAGAATATGCCGAGCTGGAAGGGACCCACAAAGATCATTGAGTCCAACTCCTGGCCCTGCACAGGACCATCGCCAAGAGTCACACCTTGTGCCTGACAGTATCATCCAAACTCTGCTCGAGCTCTGGCAGCCTTGGTGCTGTGCCCACTGCCCTGGGGAGCCTGTTCAGTGCCCAAACACCCTCTGGGGGAAGAACCATTTTCTAATATCCAACCTAAACCTCCCCTGGCACAACTTCAGGCCATTCCCTGGGGTGTTATTACAGGGCAGTGTGGACAGTCAGGCCCTGACTCAGCTGCAAGCAAGAACCTGCAACGATCCTACTGCGACTGCAGTGAAGAGCCTGGCAGACTTGTACTTGATTGCTCTGTTTGTGGCTTATGTTTTGTAAAAACTGCCACTAACTGTAGGTTTTTGTGTCTTTTGCAGGCGGCTCCACTCCAACTTCCTGCACTGTGACTGTCACCTGGCCTGGCTGTCGGACTGGCTGCGGCAGCGCCGCACCATCGGCCAGTTCACCTTCTGCCTGGCCCCCGTCAGCCTCAGGGGCTTCCTGGTGGCAGAGGTGCAGAAGAAGGACTTTGTCTGCTCTGGTAATGACACCAATTACTCGTTTCTCTATCAGCTGATGGGTTTAGATCGCTATTCATGTAAAAAAACCATGAGTGGCAAACGACCGTGTTGTGTTCGGGTGCCATCCCGCAGCCATCCTGGTTTTATCACTGTTAAAATGCATGGGAGCAGATCAAGTTGTTATGGTTTTTTTCTCAACTTTGGAAGAATTACTGGATTCCAGTTAACATTTCACTTCTCACATTATTTTTTTTTCCTGCTGTAACATTGCCAATGATATCAACATAAGAAATCAATTAAGTGTGGAAAATTTGGTGTTTCTCGAGGGAAGAGCCCTACAGCTGACTGGAATAAGAAAGAAAGGAAATAGAAAATGCAAATCTGAGTGTGTTGACAAATGATTGGACAATAGAACATGAGGAGCAGATTTTATCCCAGGGGCTGAAACAGGATTCTTAGGGAGCCAATGCACTTTGCTGTTCTGCAAGTTTCCACACTGATAAATGAGGCAGATGATACATGGCAACTCACAAACCATGTGTCTGTGTGCTGGCCTATTCATCAAGTCTCCAGAACTGCACTTGGCTCTTGTGTGAAACAAATAGATTTTCCTAAAAGAAGAAGAAAAAGAAAGAAAGGAAAAAGTAGAAGAATTGGAAAAGAGAAATGTCTGAATTGGGTTGATGGGAAGGAACTGGTGGAGGAGAGCTGTGGCAGTGTGTATGCTGTGAAAAAAGATACCAGCCATAGGTTTGGAGGTAATTTTGTAGGCCCAGTGGAACACAGGGAGCTTGTTGTGAAGCTGATGTGAGTTCTAATATTGTTAGACTGAATCTTATGCTGTTGGGTTCTTTATCTCTCACAGCCTGTCAGCCCTAAAGCTCCATCCTGGTGGCACATGGCTTGGCTGATGGAAATACAGTAGAATTGCTCATGTAGAAATATTTTTAGGAATGCCTTTTTTGTGTAGTTTCACTTACGTGTGACAAAGAAAGAGAAAAAGGGTTGTACTTGGAGAAGAATGGTTTGACTCTGCTTAACTGCAGTGAATTCGTGCCCAGGTTTGCACAAGCGTTATGGGCACGTGGAAAATGAAGCTGTGTGTGAGTCATCTTTGAGACATGATATTCAAGAGTGCTGAGCAGCTTCTATGCAGCTGTGGAGATGATGCCCAGAATATCTGAGAAGTTACATCAAAAGTTTAACTGAAAAGAAAAGTTTAGAAATGTTAACAGTCTTGGGAGAGGAAGGATAAAAGAAATGGATAAATGAAAATGAATTAAGCTATTAGCAGAAGCTAATTTTACCAAAGAGGTAAGCACAGCTTTTTTTTTTTCCTTAAGAAATGAAGTTTTAGATAGGGTATGAGTTCAGCTATTTGGATTTATGACATGGTAAATGAGGGAAAATGAGTTGTTTAAATCAGGAGAGGAGATAATAATTGCTGAATGAGAAATGTAACATGAACAGAACCCATTTAAATGGGGGTTTCTGTGCAGACTGTGACTTCCAAAAGAGACAAGGGGTTTAACAGTTGCCCATTGCATCAAAACCATATAAGGGTACTCTCAAGATTTACCTGCTTTTAAAAATATATTAGATAATGAAAATTCAAGGAAAGAAATTTTCATTGAGACAGTACATCAGCTGTACCCATTTGGGAAATGAAATGAAATGTACTGAAAAAGAAATTCATTTGAAGAGTTCATTTTTGTGGAGGATTTAGCTGGAAACTCAGCTTAGTACATGCTAGTTCAACAAAATCTACATGGACAGCTAGTTTAAAGAGGATATAAATCTTCCTTTCTCCTTATTACAGTTCCTATTCCTAATTTTACAGCATAATTTGTTAATGTTTGACTATGAAGTCAAGCTAGGACAGATGGTGAATAGTGAACTGAACTTGTCCTTCTGCAAAGGAATTTTATAGGAGTTAAGCTTGTATGAATCACTGTAACTAGCCTGGAGCTGGCAGTGAGAGCCACCTTTGCATCACAGCTATGAAGAGCTGAAATAGAAAGTAGTGAACAGTAGCTCAGAATATTATCTTTTGTTTTTATGATAGTGGGAATGTCATCACAGGAGAAAGAAACTCAGCTTTTCCTTCCCTGTGAAATGGGTTTCATCAGAGCATTCCAGTTCAAAACCTGTGCTTCTGGGTGCTTCAAAGGAGCAGGAATAGAATCGTGATTTGGGGAAAGAAGATAAACAACATTGCAAAACTGACTTCTCTTTGTTCTTTGAGCCCTGTGCAAAAATAGTGGTGTTTTGTAATTTTATGGGAAATACTTTTGTGGAAGCAGGTTTTGAATGCTACATACCAAGCTGGGAAAGAAAAACTGAAACCATGGCAGAGAAGTGCCATAACTGGAACCCAGATTGCTCGATTCCCTCTAGACATGTCCCATGCAGTGATGTTTATAAGCATTAGGAGCAAAGCCTCTCAGGATAATATTGCTGAACCAGAGTTACCTGCAGATATATCTGGGTAAACTGAGTCATACCTGTGTAACCTGGGAGTCAGTCTTTCAAAGATGTTGTTCAGCTTATGCCCATAAATTACAAAAATGCTGTTACAAATGGCCCTTTTAGGCCAACTGTGAGCAGCAGAGGAGCTGTTCCAGGATTCACTTGCTCAAGCCCATGAGCATTTGGCTCAGAGCTGGAGGTGAAGGTGCAGGATTCAGTAGTGCAGAGTTCCCTGGAGATGGGTTTGCAAATACGTGTAATTGGATTTGTGTTACTGTGGAAAAGGGGAGGAGTCATGGATAGACCTGACTCGACAGCCCTTCACCATCAGAGGAGAGGTGAGTGCTGCTGGCAGTCCTGTCACCCACCAGGGCATTCTGGCTGGCTTCTCCAGCAAGCTGTCCCCTCCTCACTAGAGAATCTCTCCTCCAGAGCCACCCCTGACAGAGCCTTCCTGGGCCTTTGCCTTTAAGGCCATCTGTTCTCATGGAAAACTCCAAACACACTCCTCCTCCTGCACAGTTGGCTTTTGAGCTCTGGGATGAATTTGGTGAGACAGTGTCCTACAAGACAGTACGTGTAGAAGGGGAAATTGTGTGGCACCAGAGGATGAGCCCCTTGTTGATGTGCTGCAAGACGGTAGCAGGCTGTGTTTCATATGGATAACATGCTGTATTTCATATGGATAACATGCTGTGTTTCATATGGATAACATGCTGTATTTCATATGGATAACATGCTGTATTTCACGTAGGTAACACGCTGTATTTCACATAGATAAAGAAGTGTATTTTGCACAGGTAACAGGCTGTATTTCACATAGATATAATGATGTATTTCACATAGGTAGCGTTTCTTCTCTCTCCACCATGCCCATGCCGCTCACTGCCATACTCTGTGACAGGAGAAGACAGTACACTAAGTAAAGACTTAGCATGAGTTGAAATACTACCTGTATTCTGATCTTGGGTTCTTATTTACTTTTGTGTTCCATTTGCTGGCAGGGAAGCATCTGGGGGTTCTGGCTTATGCTCAGTCCCTCTTAGAGTCTCCCAGTCTTTGCCTGGATCAAACCCAGCTTCCTTCCCATGCTCAGATGCTTCACTGTTCAAGAGGCCTTTCCTTCTCTGTCTCTCTCAAACACACTTTATCTCCCTGCCTATTTGTCTGTCTCTTGTCCTCCCCTGACCTCCTTATGATAGTAATTTTATTTCATTTTTCTCTCATTTGTTTTATTATAGCTCTTTGATTTTTCTTCTACCTGCTCTTTACTTATTGAAGTTGAAATTAATCTGCATATTGATCAGTTATGTCAAGTCATAATGTGTTTTCTCACCTGCATCAGCATGGCTGTAGAGCTTTGCCTACCGAAGCAGTGGGTTTGTGAAGTTTTGCACTTCTGCCATCAGCAGCGCCTTGGTCTTTTCAGGGCTCTGTGCAGGAGCCACTGAGTGACCCTCTTTAGATTTTTTTTTTTAAATCATTCTGGTTTTCCTAAATATATACATGAGGAAAAAAAAAAACCTCTTAACTGCCTGTCTAAGAATAAAGCAGCTGCATTTAGGAGCATTGTTTCTCATTCTGGAACTGTAGCACTTCGGATGCTGTCCAGGTTTGTTATAATTTTGGCCAGGAGCTTGATGTATTTTACAGTGGACAGTGTTTGATATGAAGTATGAATATTAGATGAGATTTCTTAGAGTAGACCAGAGATTGATTTTTCTAGGAGTTGATGAAATTTATAAGTGTAAAATATGTGATTTTTAAGTACTTTTCTAAGATAGTTTTTTTTTTTTTTTAATAATGAAAGAAGCATTGTAGAGAAGGAAGGTAGATCAATACAACATTCTCTTTTTTATTAGAAACCATTTTCTCTGATCCATGATTCTTAGTTGCCATTCAGAGGGTCTCCAAGAACCTGAAAGAGGTCAAGATGCATAATTTGGATTAAATAAGTTAAAATTCAGTCTGAAATTGACTCAAGAGAGAAAATTTTACCATAGCCAAGTGTCCAGTGATTTCTGCCTGTATAAACTGATACTGATTTTAAGAAAACAGAGTGGTTTGACCCAAATCTCAGTTGAAGATCTAGAGTTTCTAATTCATGTAGTGAGACTGCAACTGAGGTGTAATAAAGAGAAAAATATGTTAGCTTCCTGCTGCTTCATGCAGACTGGGAGCCCTAATGAGGCAGCAGATTTATTTGTTTAGGTGAGGTCAAACGGCCTTAAAACAAAGCTGCTACTCTGTGGCCCAGACCAAGGAGCTCAAGAGGTTGTCTTGCTCCATTTTTCTACAAATAATTTCATAACATATTGTTGAGGGGACAGCCAACAATGAGTAACTAATAAAACAGCACTCTTCAAGCTCAGTGTCTTAATGAGAGCGCTCAGGAGATGCCGAAGGAAAAAGTGCGTGGGGAGAGGAACTCCCCCCCATCTGCTGCTGTTTGAAACACTGCGGGGTGGGGAGGTGCTGCCAGCAGGCAGGATTGGTGCTGCCTGCAAACTACAGAGGGGGAAGGAGCGCTTGCTAATGCTGCAGGGCAGTGGCTGTGGTTCCTGGGGGTTTCTCTCCATGCTGTCCATCCCAGCTCAGGCACAGAAGGGCTGCCGATGGTCACAGGAACTGGATGAGCAAACTGGGAGGAGGAGGAGAAGGAGGCCTTTTCCCTGCCTGTGTCAGTGGTCACTTCGTGCCATGTGGGACATCCTCACTGTGCAGCTGTTTATTGCTTTCAGAAGTGAGCTTGACCATTTCATCCAACTCTGGCCTTTCTCCACAAGAGTCACCCGTGGGTCATGTCAGACACAACGTCTTTTTCTTCCTCATTGTGAAGTTGGTTCTTGCTTTTTCTGACCTTTCAGAGACCCCACAATAGACTCTTACAATGAATGGGGTCTAGGCAGGGCTTACAGCGCATGGCTTTTAAAGCCTTTTGGTAAAAATCGTGGTTTAAAATTGATCTTGGGAAGTTTCTGTGGAATGCTGATAGAATTTTTACCTCCTGTTACAGTTTGCTACCACAAAGTAACATTAATGATTAGTCTAAAGAAACACTTCAATACTGTGCAGTTGTTAGTTGCTCCTCAAATGAAATCCTGTAGGAGATTTGGAGAGATACTAATCACTATTTATCAATTTGTTCGTTTTTTGTTTCAGTTGAGTTTCTAATAACAAAGTTTACTCCAGCACTAGCAGTTGTGTTGGTTTAGACTGTAGGAATTTACTTCTTGACTTGCTTAGTATGTAAGATGCCACATATGGTGCTTTTCATTTGGGGGACCATCTTGTTATTCTGAGGGGTAAATATGTATTTATTAAGGCACTTAATACTTCTTTGAGGACTGAATCTGAAAATTGGCTTTTAATTACAGTAAATTTAGTTTTACTGTTGAAAATTATGTCTTACCTTTCAGTGTAATTAGCTTTTTTTTTTTTTCCTTGGAACCCTCTGTTCCCCGGAGCAGTATGTATAGTGCCTTAATGCTTATTTAATGAAGGCGGGTTGGGGTATAATTATTCAGCCATTGAGCTTTTGAACTGTTACTGTAAAAATAATGACATGATTAGTTTTTATGTTAATGTCCAAAGCTTGTTTTATTACAAGTTGTGTTGGTAGTATTTTGGTACAGAAAAAAAAAAGCTTCATGGCAGTACCACAACCGTGCTCAGAGCCAGCTCACAGAGAGCTGTGGTGTTAAATACACAGGAACAGCGTTGACTTTGACTACGTGGACAACACTGCATGAAATCTGTAGAGTTCTTTCTGGTCAATACATGTATGTGATTGGCAGCTCATTTATGGGCACACAATTAATGAGAGTAATTAAAGCAGGCACAGGGCTGCTTTATGGACAGTGAAATTAGTGATGTTATGTAGCTGCACTACACCTGTGGTGGGTTGGCAGTGGCCCATCATCAGCCCCCCTGCTGCTCATACTCCCCCTCCTCACTCTTCTCCTCCTGGGGTGAAACCAGGATCTGCTCCAGCACCTCCTCCCCCTCCTTACTCTCTCAGTTTGCTGCTTGCAGGACTGTCTCTCACACTTTATTTCCTCACTTCCTACTGTCTGACACCACTTTGCCCTTTCTCAGGTGCACTCTCACAGAGGCACCACCACCTTCACGGGCAGGATCAGCTGTGGAGCCGAAAGGAATTGTCTGGAACTGCCCCAGCCTCTCCTCACAGCAGCCTCCCTGGCAGCTCTGGGCACCAACAACACGCTGTACCCCAATTCAAGGGATCTGCTGGCCCACTGAATTAACTCTTAGTAATAGCAGGCAGACATGTTTAGGACAGGAGATCTGTAAGAATTTTATTCTGTAATTTCCAGACACCATAAAGAGCTCGAATGTACCAGGGGCCTCTTGCAAAAGACCAGTTTGTCTCAGGAGAAAGGCAGGAAAGGCCACTGTTACCCCTCCTTCCTTAGTGTGTTCCAAATGTCAGAGGATTTGGTCCATGGAATCCCCAGGTGGCCCTGGGAAGGGGATGATGCTTCACTTTTCAGTCCTTGCCCACTCAGCTGGAAAAAAGTGTTTCCTCACTGCAGATCTGGCCATGGGGGAAGCTCCTGACCAGGCTGGACCCCTTGGATGTCACTGTCAGGAGAATAGTCACACTCTGCCAAACATCTCTGAACAGTTTTGTCAAGCTGTAATGCTTCTGGCTGGAGTGAAGCCCATCTTCCTCCTCCTCCTCCTGAAGAGCCCAGCTTTAGCTGTGACAGGATCAAACAAAATCACGGGGTATTTAAAACTCCTTTTCAAGTAGCAGCAAAAAAAGCCCAAGGACTTGAAGCAAAGTCTTAAACTTTTCCCATTTCTTCCAGAACTTCATCAAATTTCCTTGTGAAACAGTTCAGGATGGATCACCTGTTTAGAACTGTAGGCTTACAATTGATCATGACTATTATCTATCTTTTAAGCTCGTACAGGTGGTATCCTTTCACTTAAATAATTGATCTTCCTCTTCATTTTTATGCTTGAATATATTTATAAGTTCTCTGCATTATTTCTGGACCTTTTTCTAAGTGTCAGTTCATGTGCACCTTCGAGACTGCTGATAAAAGCTGTGGAATTGGCATTAATGTGATGACTGTGCATGGGCAGAGGCACTACATCTTTTTAAGTCTTTTTATTAGTATTATTTTAGTCTTTGACCTGCTTTGGAAGAGCAAACAATACACAGACATAGAGAACTCTTTTAGGAGAATATGCCTGTGTTGACAAGGCTGGAGAAAGACCTTGAAAAAAAGGCTCAGAGTGGGCACAGGGCATGGGAAACATTCTGCCTTCTCAATCCCTCCTGTGGAAGGCTTAGGTGGAGTAAATTTCCCTGAGAGAAAAACACCTTTGTCATTGTTTTTCATAGACTTCAGCTGTCTCACAGATTATGTTTTATTAATCCTTCAGAAGACCAAATCTACCTGTTCAACCTCAGTGGTTACAGGTGAGACTCTTTCTTTGTTCTATTTCTTTTACATTTTGCTTAGAACTATTCTATGTAATTTTGGTGCTGTTATTGTTAATGAAATAATTGGAATACTAGTGCTTTTGGGATAAGGTGTGTGAAGTAATGTCTGACTTTCAGTGGTATTACTTTACTGATAAGAGTTTGAAACATGCTAAGTAGGATTTTGTGGAATAAAGTAGATTTCATCCATTAAGCCAGACCTTCCTTTCACTGCAATTGGATATTTCCAGTTTTACTCCTCAATATTTATTTGTAAACTGATTAGTGTTGACTTTTGCTCACAGAACACTTGTGCTTGTGTGCCAGGAATTTTTAACAGATACATTTCCTGTTTGGGAACGTTCAGCAAAGCAGTGAAGTTGAATCAAATAATGAATATTCATGACTAGCAAATTTTTGCATACCGTGAACTTGATGGTATTAACACCCTCAATTAGGGGCTCAAGTTACTAATCATAAATCTAAAAGCTGTGCTCAGTGAAAAACTGTTGAACAACCATAGATGGAAATATTTGCATAAAGCATTTGCTGCCCATTTATTGTAGAATAAACACATTTGCCCAGATTTGGTCGATTAGGGGAATATTTGCCATCCATAAGGGATGCTGGCTTTGCAGAAGGTCAGCTGTGATTCCCTTGCCCATCCCTCTCTGCAGGACTGTGTGTGCTCAAAGGTTCCTTTATGCTGGGATTCAGACACCAGTCAGCAATGCAGCTGTTTTAGGTGACTCTTTATAGCACTGGGAATTTAGTGCAGACCAAAGCTCATGCAATAATAATAATTGATTTCAGAGGTCCCAGCGTTGTCAGAAGTTCCCATGGGTTATTTATTAAACCCAAAAAGGTCAGACTCTGTCCATGGATCTGCAATACTCATAGTGCTTTGTTTATTGATCAATAATTTCATGTCTGGTATACTTAAAATTATGTTACCTCACCACAGATTTTTAGCCAGTAAGCTCTGTCAGATTTATCTTAATATCCATTAATATTTTTTACAATTAGCTATGTTTTGCTGGTAGAAAAGAGCTACTGCAGAGGTGACTGGATAGGTGAGGAGGTAATAAAACACACTCCTTCGTGTGCTGTAATTGGGTGTCAGCGCAAATGAGATTATTTAGTTTATTTAGTAATTGCAAAATTTATTTTAGATGCCTGTGACATTTAAACTGTCCATTTATACACCATAACCATTCTATTCTGATAATTGTAATATCAATCTGTTTGCTGCTTTTAAAAGGCTAGAGGCTAATGAGAAGCTTATTTGGAAAAAAGCATTTAATTTCTCTGTAAACTGCTGGCTCCTAAGTCTCTCCTCTTTCCTCTCTCCCCCTAACCCATAATCTGAGACTAAAATCAAGTGGTGCCAGATATTAACTATCATAATCATTGCCACTGTCATTCCATTGCATCAGGCACAAAGAGCATAGTAATTTTTGTTAAATCACCTTCCTGGTTTAGCTTCCACATTTTGTTAGTGTTTTTCTTATAGCAAAATGTATAATTGAGTTGATGATTTTCATCTCTTAGAGAAAAATATCATTAACCTGGTGAACTAGGGCAGCTGTGTCACAGAAAGGATCTGAGATGGCAAGATGACAGATCATAAGAACGACTTCAGAAGGGAGATAGATAATAAAAATACAACTGCCTTGTCTGTGGCCATTTCCTTTTGCTGCATCCACGCCATGAGGAGTTTACTGCACTTGTGGAGGGCACAAAGAATTCCTGAAATAATTCTGCCTTTCCTGTGTCTTTCCTTTTGGAGAAATATTGGCAGCAAAAGGAAGATTTATTTTTAGATTTCAAATACCTTTCTTTAGAGGTTGTGTTGCCTTGAGGCCCTTGATGTATCTGTGTGCTCATACTCTGCATACCTTTGAAAGTCATACCCAAATTCTAATAACTTTATATTCCATAGACTACTTTGACTTGTTTTCTTGACCAGTCCTTTTTTTTACCAACTCCCCACAACTATAAAAACTTTCAACTGATTAATCTCTCTTGGATTTTTTTTGTACTTTAATTCTACAGATCTGATAACAATAGATCCTCATCTAAGTGGAGCTGGTAAATCCAAATCAGATGTTGAGTGTGTGTGTGTGTAATACAGTATTTTGTTCTTTGCCAAGGAGAAACAAGAAAAAGCATTTAATAATAACAATAATTTATGCCCAAAGTCATTCTGTGATTAAAGTTTTCAGAAACCTACAGTCTAGATCTACTTTTGCTCATGAAGAAGCAAGAGTTTCACCAGCTCTAAAGGGCTGTACTCGTAGTGCTTTGGGACGTGGTTTAGTGATGGAACTGCAGTGCTGAGCTAATGATCCTAGAGGGCTTTTGCAGCCTTAGTAATGTTATGAGTCTGCTCTTGCTGCCTGCTTTTTGTGCAAGTTTCTATCCCTTCTCTTTCTTTTCAGGTTGCTTTATGTAATCCCCTCCTTTCGTACCATTCCTCCAGTGCAGGTCACTCTGCAACGCTGCATCACAACCTGTGGAGGTGCTGAGCAGAGTTCTACTGACTCTTCCAGTGCTGATTTAGATGCAGTAGGGTTAGAAAAGACTCTTTAAACTCCAACTGGCAATACATCAGGTGCTTTGATGTTGTGCCCTAACAAAAGGGAGGGTTTTACTGCTCCCCTAACCCACAGTCATACGTGGCAGTGTTGTAACTGTGCAAAATGCATTTTCCCCCTGCTACAAAGCCACTTCAGAAAGCACATCAGACCTGTGGTGAGAAAGGAGGTGGGGAAGATTTGACCTTGCTGCCAACTTTTTACCTCCCAGAGAGCAAGGATTGCTCTGAAGTGTTTCTTCCCAGTTTAATAATTTCTCCCTATCCCTAAAAGCTTGCAGTAGCTCGTTTGCACTTCACTCCTCCTTCGTTTTGTTTGTTTTTTGGCGCCCCAAAGTAGGCAGGCAAAGAGAAAATATAAAATATTAGCAGTCAGGTTCTAAGAGCAAATCTCTTGTTCTTAAACATAACAGAGAGCAGTGCATGTTTTGAGGCAATATAAACTACTTTTGGGAGTAGCCACAGTTAAACTATAACAGAAACCTTGGACTTGCCTTAGATTGGCAAAGCTGGCAACGCTGTTGGAGCAGAGCTCTGCTAATTTTGCAGGAATTCCTTTCATTGACAACGATTCCCTGCATTTCTGTGGCCAGAAGACAGACCCAGGAGAGCTGCTTGCCCTGCCTGTTATGCATGTACATGTTTAACTAATGGAATTGTTTTGTTTAGTTCAAATAGCTCCCCCTTAAATACTATATTAAATGCGTGGTCGTTTATAGACTGTGTGAAGACAATAATAAGATTTTGAAACTGGGCAAGTCAAAGCTCAGGTTGCCTGATAATTATAAATTTGTTTCCTTGGACCATATGCATATGGACTTAGTTTTTTAATTGCATTATTGAATTATTTTTTACAGTAGATTTTTGCCCATATGATTCATGGGGGTGACACTGAAACCAGCTGTGTGTTGAGATGAAAGAGTGTTGATGAGTCCTTATTTACAACTGTCCCTGTGGCTGGAAAGCAGACTGTAAATGAGACAGGGTATTTTAGCCAAGAGAAAGGATCATTAGGATCACCTCATGGTGAAAGCAGCTGCCCACTCTCATAAAGAATGCATTTGACTCCTGCCCATGCTGGAGTGAAAATTTCCTGTGAGATTCCTTTTTTCCTAGACGGTCACTACCCCTGAAAATCTAATTTCTGGATGCCTGAATTGGAGTTCTGAGGCCTGCTCTGCCAAAATGCAGTCACTCACAGCTCTGATTAGCATCAGTGAAAGCTATATTTGAAACACATACAGTGCCATGAAACCCACAGTTCTCTCCTGCTGTCCTGACAGAAAGTCAGGTGATGACCCAATAAAAACATTTCTAACCCAGGACTTGAATTTGGCAACACTCTGCACAAGGTTTAAGTGGTGATCTTACCCTGAAACTTGGTAGTGTATTTTAATACAAGGCAGATCTGTCATCCCTGGTTACAAAATAATATTGAAAGGGGATGACAGCTTGCCTGAACTCAAGGAAATTCAGACAAACTGCACTGACTTCCCATCAGAATTCCGTACCTTTCTGATGGAAGGCGTGATTTTGCAGTAATTGCCTTTTGCTTTGCAGCAAGTGTAAAGTCAATCTGTAGAAGTTTTCAGCTGATGCCTTTTCAAACTGTATCTGCCTATCAAAATAATGATACTTAGAGGTGCCACTGAGTGTCTTTGCAATGGTGACTTTTCTGTGCTGTTTACGAGGCTTTGCAAACAGGAACAAATGGGCAGTCTTGATGTGCAGGTTGGTGTTGTTGTGCATAGTTAAGGGCTAAACTGAGCAGGTATGGAGGGATAAATCAAGACAGACAACTTATAAGGATGTTGCATTTTTATAGCATTTGTCATAATGAACATTGGATGGCAAGTTGATGCAAAAAAATATTCTTTTGACTTTGTGTCACCTGCAGTTTTAATTCATGGAAGTATCTATCCTGGATCTTTTCCAAGACAAATCCCAAGAACGCACAGATTTGTGTGTAGTTTTTAATGGTCTTTCATGCATTTGTGATTTGACAACTATGATATTTTAGTTTTTCCCACCAAAAGGCCAATCTGTTACGATTTTTGTCATTTCTTACCAGCTCAGTCCTTTACATTCAGCTCTCTGTGTCGGGTACCTGAGGTTCCTTGTGTTGCATGTACTTTGGCTCACTATAAATAAACCAATAACTGCTACATCTTGATAACCTCCATTAGCATAGCAAACCCATTTTATCTGTGGCTGAGTGTATGCATATATCAAAACTTCCAGTGTAAGAATCAGAACCATTTGAGTAAAATTGACATAATTGCTACAGTTTCAAAAAAAACTTAATGACACCTAATTAAACCTGAATCTAATGAATTGACTAAAATGTATCTAGAGCAGTGTCCTCATGCTACACCTTTGCTCTGTGAGAAGCTTTGTGTCTCTCAGTGGTTATTACTAACTTAAGGAAGGGTTTGAACTCATATATTTTTAAATTCTCTTTGTGTTTCCATTAGCTGCATTGTCTAATCTTGAAAAAAAATGGCTTTCTGTTTGCAGTCTGATGCCGTAACATGTTACCTCATTTCAAAAACATAAGTCATCATTGATGACAGTCTTCTCTCAGTATGTAAAAACACTCAAGAAGTGCTTGTGTAACAGAAACTTCTAAGCAGAGATAACTTTTGGAAATACTACTTGATCCTAAGGCTTAATTTTGTAATCTTTGAATAAATTGATAGGGCTGATCATGGAGGAGACCAAAGAAGTGTTCATGAGGGAAAGAGATTGACAGAGTGGAGACTAAGGAGGAATAAGACCACAGTAATCTTCGACACATTTTTCTCTGGAGTTGATGTGTAGCACGTTATATTCACTAAATCCAAATAAATTATTACTTTATATAGTAAAAGGATCTTGGAAAACTCTGAGCCTGATGTATTTAGTTATTAAAATCTCAGCCCATCATTTCTTAAAACTAACGTTTCATGTTTTCGTTCTGTCTCAGGTTCCCAGTCTGAACCTCCCTCGTGCAGTGCCAGTTCCATCACCTGCCCATCTGCCTGCACCTGCAGCAACAATGTAGTGGATTGTCGAGGAAGGGGCTTAACAGAAATCCCAGCTAACCTGCCAGAGGACATTTGGGAAATGTAAGTGCCAGTGTAATGCATTCTTTTCCATGGCTCTCCATTTTTATTCCATATCTGGGCCTCCTGTGTGGGAAAAAGGCACGTTTTGAAAACTGTTCTGTTGTCAGGTATGGTGTAGTTGTTCTCTTTGCTTTTGTTCTTTTCACCTAAGAGCTCAAACCTTTCTTTATTGTAATTTAGGATATTGTTTGATGTTGCCCTGCCTAAAAGCAAAATGAAGTTCTTGGTGTATTAAGTTCAGATTGTGTTTACATCTCACAAACCTGGAATTACAGTTCTGTAGTCAGTAAAAGAAAGCTTTTTTATTTCTAGATAGTGTTTTCCCCATGAGATAAAAGGATGTCTTGATAGCTTGGCAGAAAGCATTATAATGAATTAGGATATCAGAGCACATTGTCCCTGCTGATCTTACCTTCTATTTCTTGTCTTCCACATTTTGTTATTCCCAGTTCTTTAACAGTTTTGTGACTTGTGTGGTGAAATCAGATGCTAGTTTTACAGACTTATTTGTCTTACTGCCTTTAGGAATTGGTATCTTCTCTTTCTGTGTCCGTGACTTCGTACTACTGTGGTCCTGAAATACTGTTACATTAAAGCAGTTTGCTTTTGGTTAGTCCATAGGGAATGCAGATCAATTCTTTTCCTATTTAGGTGCTTGTCACACAGAGTTTTCTTGACATCCAGCCAGCTTTTATAGTCTACATTGTATGAACTCAAATATTTTTGTAGTCACTGGACTCATCCAGCTGTAGAAATACTGCTATGTGGCAAAATTCACTACAATAAAGAATAAGTTCATAGGATAATGGAATGTTAAGGAAGGGATCCTAAAGACCATCTCTTTCCCCCCTGCCATGGGCAGGGACACCTTCTACCAGCCCAGGTTGTTCCAAGCCCTGTCCAACCTGGCCTTGGACACTTCCAGGGATGGGGCAGCCACAGCTTCTCTGGGCAACCTGTGCCAGGGCCTGCCCACCCTCACAGGGAAGGATTTCTTCCCAGTATCCCATCTAACCCTGCCCTCTGGCAGTGGGAAGCCATTCCCCCTTGTCCTGTGGCTCCATCCCTTGTCCCAAGTCCCTCTCCAGCTCTTTTTGAGCCTCTTCAGGCACTGGAAGGGGCTCTCAGGTCTTCCCAGAGCCAGCTTGTTGCTGTTGGCAGTCCTGCTGAGGATGCACTTGATCCAACTGTCCATGTCAACAGAGATGTTATGTATCTGCTCTTCCCAATACCCAACCCCAAGGAACGTTGAATTCAACTGTTTCTTGTATTTCCCTTTAACTCAGTATTTCTTTATAAGCCAAATTGTGTCTGACAAGAACCCTTGACTGATAAACTGTTCTACAAGAGTGAAACACAGAGCTGTTGCTCTAACACAGTTATTAAAGGTGACCTACATTTCACTCTGTTTCAGTATTAATTAAAGATCTTTTATTCAGCCTTCCCACCGTTCTTCATTAGCATGGGTAGGCAGAAACTTCTCTGACAAAGCTGCCAACAAGTCCTAGAACTGTTTTTGTTGATAAAACCCTGTCACAAAACAGGTAATTCACTTGTCATGGGACATAAATCAAGCATCATATGACACTTAATTTTCCCTTCCTGCTGACCTTTGCCACATGCAACTTAGAAGTCTGTTGTGTTACTCTGTTACCCCTTTCCTCAAGGTGAAGATCTTCATTTCAAGAATGTTTACTCTGAAATAAAAAATTTAGGAAAGCCAGAAATCTCTATCCCAGACTTGTTTTTTCATAATTTCATAAAGTAGGTAGCAAGAATGTACAGAATGCAATTCATTTTTTCATAAAGCTTCTTGTTCAGTGGGGAGCTGACATCAGCAGCCAAATTGACTGAGGAAAAATGAGTTACAAGAAATTGAAGCTGAGGAATACAGACTGTGTGCTGAATGCTATGAAAGATTCTCTGCTTACAAAGTGGTTCTCTTGTGCTTTTCAGAGGAGAAATGAACAGTGCATGTTATAGAGAAACACATGAGAATACGCAGAGGAAAGTTTTGCATGAATACTTGGATGAAAACAAAAGTCATTAAGCACCTGGAGGCATATACTGACAAAGAAATACCAAAACAAATATGGCTTGGTGGTTTGCTGGAAATGAACAATTTCACTGTGTTGAAACAGCATCTACAATAAAAGGAGAAGTTGCATGTATTAAGAAAGGGTGCATGCAAGGCAAATGGGGAGCTTAGTGTGAATGCAGAATGGACTTGACCTTGCAGAGATACAGGGAAGGAGGGATGACCAACTAGGAGGAGACAGTCCCCAAGAAATCTGATTTTCTGCTCAGACTTCATTGCAGCCTTGCAGCCAGTGGCTGTCAGACTGAGTGACAGCTCAGCCCGTGGAGAGAGCAGAGCCAGGCTGGAGCAGAGACTTGTTAAACCCCAAGCTCCCAGCTGTGCCTGCAGGAGTCACTGCCCTGCAGCTCGTGGGAGCTGTTGAAGGATGTTGTGAGAAACAGGAGTGCCCCAAGGGTGGCTTTCCCTCAGTGTGTGGTTTGGGCCGCTGTTGGCTCAGGGCATGGGCTGGATGGGTCCAAGCTCTGGCACTGCTGGGTTGATGCCAGGGAAAGGACAGCTTTCCTGCATATCCAGGTGTGGGGCACTGTGGTGTTTCTAACAGTATTTCCTTCAACATCCTGCCTACCAAATCAGTTTGATGCCTCCTAGTACTGGAGAGAGATCAGTAACTCCCTAGTAATTGTTTCCCCTCTTGCCACACTTTCCCTCTGCCCCTTCTTTAGAATGAAGTTTTCGTGCTATTTATCTCTCTCAGACCAATCTACTCATTCTTTATTTATCACCTCAAGCAAGGCTGTATTTTAGGATATGAATTCTGAACAGCTTTTGTCTGAGAATTTTGTGCACTTTAAAACAATAGTGTGGGGACTACCACTCCTGCCTTTGTGCTTTAAGATTGTTAGTGCAGGACCCTCCTGATGGAAAACCCCCCAAAGCCTGGCCCTCCTGCTTCTGGCTGGTCTGGAGGGTGCTCCTGCTGAGGTGCCTGAAGGGGTCAGAGCAGCAACCACTGGCACTGGGCACTGCTTCTCTGAAGGCTTTTGACATTGTTTAAAAGGAGGATTGATTTAATTGCTAATGCTAAAGGCTGATTGTGATTGAGATGCTTGAAAGAACAAAAACGAGCAGGGCTAGTATGGAAACTGTTGGGAAAAGGCTGAATTCAAATAAGGAAACAACCAAATAAGTGGAGGAGAAGGATTGGGAACAAAGGAAACGAAGACAGGTTGAGCAAAGTGCTGTGAGTCTGAGAAGGTGAGGAATAGTTGGTGATCAGGCCTGAGATTGCTGTCAGTGAGTCTGGGGCACAGGCTGGGCTGTGGGGATACAGCAGGAGGGCTCTGGGATTGGGCAGGGTTTGGGGCCAGGACAGAGTGATGCAGGTAGAGATGGAGCCAAGGAGCCTCTTCCCACCAGAAAGCACATGGATCTTCCAGAGCCTTCCTGCTTTGTCACCAGGTACTTGGGAAACCCAACAACAATTTGTGTGTCTGTCCTTGTGCACAGTGACTACCTAGAGATTAACTATTAAACTCTACAGAGAGATTTCCTGCTTTCACTGCTGCTATTCCAGCTGGACAGCGCTGCACAGGTCTGGGTCTCATACTTCTATTACACCTAAGTTTCCTTGTGGTAGAATTAGTTATTTTGGCTTTTGGTTATTAATTAAATATTAAATTTTATTTTAATTCAATATATAATTTTTTAAAAGTAAAAGAAAAATTAGAAAATTACAAAATCAATGTTTTTAAATGCAGTCTTCATTCAGAGCTTTTTTATACATTTGTTGTGATATCCTCTCTAACAACAACATAGTCTCATGTTGCTGGTAAAGGCCTGGATTGATTCCTTGCTGTCTAGGGATGCATCTTGGATGTCTAGGGAGGGAACCTGTGCATATAGGGTCTGTTTACTTGTTGCAGAAACAGGAAAATTGTAAAATGGGGACTGGGGGGAAGATAATCTTATGAGTGCTGTTAGGAGAATTGTGTTGTCTCCTCTTGCCAGTGGTTTTATTAATTGATTCTGGGCAAGTGACTTGCACCAGCTTTTCCTGGGTGGTCGCTAGTGATGTAATCCTCGGGCTGTGGCTGACTCAGCTGAGACATTCGCTGGTGCTGAGGACTCACAGCTGCAGCAGGAGTCAATAGGAGCTGTGCTGTGAACACATTGTGCTGTGCAACGCTAATTACTCTGAAAAGCCAAGTCTCGATCATCTGCAGACTTACAAATCACACCCCACAGTCTGCAGTGTATCCTCAGACCTTGAAACTGATCTTAGATCAAACTTGGGCTTTTTCACATCAAATTTGTTTTATTACTGTTACTTAACCTGTACCATACTCCCTGTCTGGTGAGATTAAGAGGAATATAATTATATAAGGCAAGGGTAATGCTGGATAGGATGTGTCTGAATCAGACACGAGGACTGTTTGGTTAAGTGCTGATGTAATTGCTCCAGACAGAGTAAAGAGGCTGTCAGTCCCTCAAGGAAAAGTGCTGCTTAGGCACCGTGTCTGGTGAGATAACAACCACAGCTCCATCTGACAGCGGAGCAGAGTAACCCAGGATGGCAGCCTTCCCACCAGCACCTGGGTTTGGCTTAAGGTCAGTGTTAGTCACTTGTTCTGCCGTGGTTTAGTTTATCCTTCTCACTCTTGGTAGCTGAATTGGTGGCTGATATTTTTGTAGGTGTGAACATTGCGTGATTTTGGTGCATAATTCCTACACTTAGGGAAAAAAATCAGGAGTTTGAGCACACAGGAAGGATCTGTGTTGGTTTCCTACTGGTTCTGGCAAAAATGAGCACAAACCTCATTGTCTGCGAGGCAGTCACTTTGAAATGCGATGTTCTACTTATTCTAACTCTAATGACTGCTTTCCTGACAAATTTAATAGAGAATTGCTGTCATGGGGGTACCACTGTGCTGGGCAGTGTTTCGGACAGACCTGTAGGTAGACAGGTTTGCTCCGATGGTTGTTTCAAAGATTGTCTCAGGAAGGAATTCCCTTCTCTGTTCTTTAGTACCTGTAGGAGTGTGTATTCCAGGAGAGCTAGGAACCTTTATGAAGCTTTTGTGATTTCAGGAAGGTGATGAACAATTTCTGGGCACTTGAATTATTGGTATGTTCGAAGTGAATTTTCCACCAATTAAAATAAAGTCAGGAAAGCTGTTATAAAAAGGTTGAGCACTGGTAACTATTTGTTATAGTAAAGTTGTTTCTTTTAATATAAATTATAAATTACCTACTCCACAACATTTTCATGTTTATTAACAACTAACTGTGAAGTTCTCAGCTTCTTACAATAAGGATTTTTTTCTTTTATCCAAAATATAAGTGTGTAGAAACTGTAAACTTCGTAGATAAAGGAATGACAGTTTTGCATTTAACACTTTTCTTCCTCCTAAAAGAAAATCATAATAATTTTCCCAGGCTTCCAGTAAATACTGCAGCTGAGGCCAGCACAGTATTTTTGGACACTGTAGTAAATGTTCCATAATTGCCTCCGGTGGCAAGTTCTCTGGCTGGGGAATCAGGTTGGCTCCTGTAGTTGAATCATATAATATGATTTTCATTCACTGCTGTAAATTGGCTCTGGACAGCTTCGCATGTCAGACTTGACTACTATTTTCTGGACCTCTCCAGGCAAACTGTGTCACTCACTCCTTGCATTCAATAGAGGTTTCTGTTGTCAGGCCAAAAAATATGTAGAAAATATTCTGTGAGATCAAGACACAAAAATAATAAAGAAATAATAAATAAAAGATTCTAGGTTGAGAGTCAGCAGAGAAATAAATATACGAAAAATGATAATAAAGGTGTTTTCTGTGCTGAGAATGATCAAGGAAAATAGAAAGCTGTGTTTTAGAAACAAGCAGTAACAGCAGGGAGTTTCTGCTGCAGGACCAAGGCAGGGTTTATTTCTTACATCTTTACTTTCATTCCTAAGATTAAGTGTAACTAATGTTCTCTGTAGACACAGGAAGATGGTTTTATTTTGATAAATCTGGATTTCATAACACATGATAATTTCCCTTTTGGCTGTATCATTTTTTACCCCCTTCACGAGTCTTTATAATGGTGAGATTTCTTCTCAAAAAGGTTATGTACAGGTTCATTTACTCAACCAAGCTGTGTAGGAGTAAACTTACAGAGTTTGTGGGTTTAAGATTGTCTGGGTTTTTCGGTTTGGGTTTATTTTTGGGTCTACATACATCTTTTGTGTATGTGTGTTCTTTTCCCCAGAGGCATCACTTCAGTCCAATAGCAACATAAATTAATAATTATTAATAAAAATGAATGGTATAACCAAAAAGGCACAGATCTTTTATCTAATACAGATTTCACTGCAGAGCTCCTGTGTTGCCAAGCAAAATAAGGAGATTGTAATGTATAATGAGTATATATATCCTTAAAGCCAATTATGAAGGGGAGAAGCAATCACAGAAAATAAAACAGGGAGCGTAAAATCTTAACTTTGACATAAAATATACTAATCAGGTTTTTTTACTGGATGAAACTCTAATTGTTTTTTGGCTTACATGTGTTCTCCTGTTTATTTTGCTTTAAAAAATTAAGAAAAGAAGGAAGTATTCAAGGGAAGTTTATAGTCAAATGCCATAATCTGTTTTGTTGACAAAATATTACAGGTGGCAGAACTTCAACTATTAGAAAGCTGTTTAATTTTTCTACTAATTTCTGGTGTTCTACCTTTTCTTTGTCAGCGTTTATAAGTGTATAATAAAAATAGATATTGCAGACTGTATGGAGCTCTTAACAGTAAGTTAGAGATTAAACAATTGTTTTTCTTTTCTCTCAGTTACCTTTCTTCCATTTCCAGAAAGTCTAAAATTATATTTTTGTGTTACAACTTGACAAATATATTTCAAACCAACTTGAAATCCTCAGATCCCTGAGCTAGTGATAGCACTGTGACAAAATTTGGAGAGTGGTCTGGGCTGGAATTTTCTTGAAGTAATTGGAAGCCAACAGAGGCTGGTCAGGACTGACCTTCTGAAGCACTAATTAAATAATAATGGGATGTGTTACGGGGTTAGTCTTTCTGGGACCTCACAGAGCAAAAACTTGTTCTCAGTAAGGCAAACATTCTGAGTCTGCTGGTTTACATTCAGGAAATGTAGCCATAGGTGAGGGATTGCTTTCCCATTGGCCCTGTAGAAACCATCTTTCTCCCAGATAGGACTTAAAGCTTCAGGAAAAAAACCAAAAACAAAAAACAAAACAAAACAACCCCCCCCCCCCCAAAAAAAAAATCCAATTAAAAAAATAACAACAGAAAGTGCTCAGCAGAGGTCTAAGGTTGAGTCGGGCTCAGAGCAGATGCTCTGCTGTTGAAGTGAACACAAGAACCTCATCTCTGTGGGGTGGTCTCTTTGGAGCCTTCTGAACTGGAATCATGAGTTGTCACAAAAATCCAGGAGTGGGATCTCTGTTGCTGCTGTTTGCTAGACCACAACACCTTGGAAACACACACACACACACACGTGAACTCGTGTGTGCTGGTTGGATGAGGTGTGTAACTGGGCTGCATTTCAGCAGCAGTGAGCTCGAAATTCCCAAATTTCTCCAACCTAAGGACTCTCTGTTCTGGATTTGTGTTCACAGCCTGTGTACAGGTGAAATTCCTCCTGTAAACCCTGATCCCAAGTCCAGTGACCCCATAAAGTCTGCTGAGGTGGGAACAGGGAGGCATTATTTTGTATTCTACCCCAAAACAGCTTCTGTTAAACCTTTAACATCCTCACTGGGAAGCTCAGCTGGAGTCCCTGCTTTCACATCTGGGCACAACCAGTCGTGGTGCTGGGTGAGGCTCTGCACCCTCATTCCAGGGATGCAGCAGGGAAAATACATGAATGAGACTGGCAGGGGATATAACAATGAGAGGTTGTGAAAAGGGCCAAAAATTCCAACCAGGAATGTGGAGTGTCACAGTGGTGGATGGAGAAACCTTGAGGTTTGGCAGTGTAATGCTGCATTCCGGTGTTTATGTGGTTACAGATACATTGCTGTGATGTCAGAAAGTGTTTTGCAAAATACCAGTCAAAGGGTTTCTCTGGTGTCTTCCTGTTTGTCTGTACTGCAAATTAATGCAAAATTAACGTGCTACAAGAGAGCTGATGGATTCATAATGCAGCTGCCATTACAAATTCAGCATTCACCAGCTGATACCTGACCAAATGCTGGGTTACACAGCTGTGACAGCTGAAACTAGATTCACTGGGGTATTTTAGAAGATCCAGTATCACTAGCACTACTTTCAGATGAGCAGGGAACATATCAAAACATCTGGTTTCGTTCTGAAAGATGTCTTTTGGTGAGCAGAATTATCTGTGTAACTTCCTGGGTAGATTTACGTTGACAAGCCAGTTCATTGTTGTAAGATTTTGTCTGTTGAATATCTGCCCTCAGGTGAGTTGTTGAGAAGCAGCCCTGTCTGAAACTATAGCAGGACCTCGACAGCCAGACCCTGAAAATCAGCACCAAACAGAATATGAAGGGAAACTCTACTTGTCACCTTGTATTAATATAGGTGGATGGTTTACTGGCTCTCAGCTCTCCAGTTCCTAAGGCAGACTCAATGAGAGGGATCTAGAATGCATATTATTAATTTTATTTGGAAGTCATTCAGGTGCTGTGATGAAAGGCAGCACTATAAAAGTCTTGGAGGACCATATGTGTTCAGAGGTTTTATAGTGGTGGTAGAGCCCCTGGCTGGGCAGAGGCTGAAGGCTTGAACTCTGTTGAAACAAGCAGTGAGCACAGACATTTAAAATGCTGAATGTCCTGCAATTCCCGAACTCTTCATTTTCTGCCTTAGAACTCAGGGGTGAGAGACACAAAAGGCTGTTCCTTGGGATCTCAGTCCATAAACACTTTCTGAAGCAGCAGGACTGCAGGGTTTTTGCCTTGCAGAGTAGTGCCCTGTTCTGGGGTTTAAGGAGTGACAACTGTGGCTTTTGAATGTTTTCCTGCTGAATGAGCCACAGGTTCTGACTGTAACTGCAGGGCAGGATTCCTTTCCTTCTTTCCCAGCAAGGGTGCCTCCTATCCAGGGCTTCTTTGGGTAAATACTTCAGTGCAGCTGCCCAAACCTGTTGTGCATGGTAGGAATAAAGCTTGTATTTCAAAGGAAGAGGCAAGAAAGGCATCAGGGCAGGGACCAGATCTAGCTCATATATGTAGTAAGAAGATCAAATTTTAAGTATGACTTATTCATCTTAAATACTGAGGATAAATCTGTGGGCTTTCCTTCATCAGAGTCAAAAATATAGGATAAGATACGAAGCACAAAATATGAGATAAAGGTGAAATAATGGTCCAAGCAGGTTTTTCTAATCCGGTTGTTTTCAGTCTTTGACAAGGAGGAAAAGTCTCTCTTGACTGTTATGTGCTCTAGAAATTTCCTCCTTCCTAATACAGATGGTTCTCCCCAGCCCTGGGCTCTGTCACTGTGGTGGATGCCCACGCTCCTTGTTTCCCCCAACCATTCCCTGCAAATCCCTGCTTATAGGCCAGGGAAAAATAAGAGGGAAAGGGTGGTTTCTGCCCTTCCCCAGCAACCTCCACGCAGGTTGTGTGTGTGTCCTGCCAGGCACGAGTGTGCCACAGGTTCCTGCTGCACGCTGAGCTGATCTTACGCTGTCGCCCTCTCAGAGATTGCTTTGGTGCTTGGCTGCCCGAGCAGAGCAAGCCCCAGAGAGCCCCATCCCTGGGAGCAGAGTGATCCTGGGGGCAGCCTGGCTCATCCACTCGCTTTCTGCCTCCCAGCAGGGAAGCCGCTGGCTGCCCAATGCAGGGGGACGTCTGTGACACGTCTCAGGCAGGAGCTCGGTGGCACCGTTAATAGAGCGTGACTGTCTCATTTGTAGGCTCTATTCATCTGACAGCTGAGAATTATCAGTACTGATGCTTCGCTCCCTCTCTCTTTTTTCTCCAAGGTAGTGATTTGTCTATGTTATGGGTAGGTAAGCTTGACAAAACATTACGCATTAGCAGCTGAGACGGTGTTTGAAATGGGAAAATTGCTGGCAAACTGCTCCATTAGAGACCCAAATAACAAATTCTTTCTTTCCCTCAATGAAAGGGAGATAGTTAGGGCCCAAATTAATACATCTGTCTCCCCCACTCTGCAGGGGGAATCACTCTTCAAGACAAATGGCTTCGTCACTCCCAAGTGTGAGCTGGCTCTGCTAAGCCCGCGTTAAGCAGAGTTGTTTTTTTTTTATCCTTTGTGTTTTGCCATCCTGGGCTGAGCAGTTACAGGCACCACAGTGAGGTGGTGATGAAAAGATTTGCACCTCGGTGAACTCTGAGATGGATTAGCATGGGAATTTGAGTGCTTATTCTTTACTCTGGGATAGTTTTTCATCTTTAACTGCATGGTTTCCCCCTGTTTGTTTTGGATTTTTTTTTTCTTTGATATGTTTACTTTTCGCTGTCATTGCTGCAAAGTCATTTAAAGAGAGTGGGAAGAGGGAGGACTTTACCCTGTCTAACATCATGTTGTAACAAGAAAAATGTATCTGAATCCGTTGGGCCCTCATGCTTTCCAATCTCTTGATGATATATTAGAGAATAGAAAGGAAATTGTTCTTGTCCTTTGATGTTGTTGTCAGAGACTGTAAAATAAAGCTTGGAGAGGCAGACAGAGCATTGCTGGGTGTCAGAAGGGGGGAGACACGCTTCAATTCATCTCAGCACTCAGCTGGCAGCAGGAGACATGGCACAGGGAAACTGGGAACCAAACAGAGGAACAAAAGCTGCTGGGAGTGTGAACTGGGCCAATTTATTGTATCTGTTTCGTGAATTCTACTTAAAAAGCAGATCTGAGTATGAAATACCAGAGGAGAATCGAGGGGAATTTTACTGAGTGGTAAGAAATCTTAAATGTGGGGGGTAGTAGTTTAAATTATCCAAATTTAGCCTTGTAGGGCTGTGTGTCTTGTACACGTTTCTCAAATGTGTTGTAAAATTATTTTATGGAATATTCTGATAATGTCCCCCCAAAATGAACTCCCTGATGCTGCTTTGCACTAGCACAGATGGTTTTATAGTGTGACAGCACTCCATGGTATGCAGGGATGGACCATGAAAAGTACAGGTTTCCACAGGTCATGTTCTAGGTTAAACCAGGTAACTTTCTCTGAAATGAAATGTGGCTGTAAAATTTAGATTAGCTGTTCACTTTGTGGAGGAAAAAATGCCAGCATTAGGTAAGGGCTGTTTTTCACTTTATTTCAAAGATGGCACCTCTAACAGCAGTTTCCCATTATATCATGAACAACACTGTTTTATAATTAAGCCTTCATCACCCTGAAATTGCCAACACCCCTTCTGGCAGAACCTAGTGTTTCTTGAGATTTTTAATCCTCTGCTGTCCTTGACATGTCATTTATGAGCTCAGATGAGGTGAAAGCACAAAATATTAATCCAAACAATGTGTTTTCTGCTATTTTAGTTGTGTAAGTGCATTGTGTTTTTGAGGCTCTGCCTGCCAATCTATAATTAAAACACGTGCTTATTTAATGCAGCGTATTTAATGCAGCACAAGCACTTATTTAGTGCTCCAGGATTGCCTCTGTTTTGTGCCCAAGTTGGAACCCACCTGCAGACACACGCTGATGAGAGCCTGTGGTGCTGCCTGTGCTTCCCTGGTAGCACCTGTAAGGTATGGTGCACTGGGCAGGTTGTGTTCTGTGTAGTCTTTAGTCCTTCATTTACAAAGAGCTTCCAAAATGTAAGGTCTAAGGTGAAAATATAGCAGCAGATGACACCAGCCTTGTCCATCTATTTCTGTACAGGTCATCAGCTCTAAATCCTGTAGGAATGGGTGAAGAGTTCAGGAGTAGCTTCAGAAGGCAGCTCTCTCGAAGAACTGTTTCTCTCTTCCTCTCCACCTCTTCTAGAAATTTCTTTGGTTTTTTTTTATTACTTGGGACATGTGGCTATTCCAATTTTGTATTTTTTCACCTTACAAGAAGAAAATTCTGTGTGTATTTCCACCTTTGAATCACTAACATTTCCTTGGAATTTTCAGTGATTATAAAAAAGGACATGTTTTCCCCCACCTCCCCATCTCTTTATTTGAGTTTCCCTGTGAGGTCTGCTGTGCAGTCCGTGTGATCCCCCAGTTTCCATCGGCAGGGCCAGGGAACTGGGCAGGCACGGCCCTCTTTTGTTCCTCGAAGTGTCTGCACAGAAATACTTGGGAGGAGTGAAACACCCAACTGGCAGGCTGACAAAAAGCCTTTATGGGAAGAGTGTGTGTACTGCTAATTCTGGTGACAAACACCCAACAATAGTGGTGTGCTGGAGCTTGCAGCAATTTGCATTTCACTGTGGACTTGCCAGAAATGAAGCGTGGTATATTTAGACCAACTGGAAGGGAAATCTCAGACTCTAATTCAAATCACAAAACAAGGAGTAGAATTAACTCTGATCACAACCTTTAAAATAGACTGCTACAGAAATAAAAGAGGGCATGCACGTTGGCTGTGCAAGTTGACTGTGCAAATATCACAATATTTGAGACTTGAATAGCTTCTCGGAGTGTAACTGTGCTGGCAAATCATCTTATTTTCAAGGGGATTTTTTCTCTTGCCTATGGAAGCACAGATCACCACGAGGATACACTGTGCAATAGAGAGCTGATGGGCCTTGCACATTTTCTCTGCATTATTCCCAAGTCCTTTACAAACCTTGATTTATTTCTCCCTTCTCCCATTTCATTTTATCTCCATTCCTGGTTCTAAAATTTTTTCTCCCCTCTGCAATGCTGCAGCAGCTCCAAATGACTCGAGTGCTTCATTCCATCATTGCGGTATGTTTTTGTATTTCAATTCCATTTCCAACCGCAGATTTTTTACTATTTAAACTCTTTCTTTTTTTTTATGACACTTTGGGGAAAAAATACACAACATTTGAATAATAAGTAAGAGCAAGGAAAAATCACATTTTACTCTCAGTTCCAACTCTGCAGAATTTTAGCTGCCATGGTCATTGGAATTTGTTTTATGGGAATCTACTTTTACATTTCTAATTGAGATGAACACTTAAGAGTTCATCTGAGGAGAAGTTATTCCTTTTAGCAGGAATTCAGGGAACTTGCTGACAATTGAAAGTACTTCTGGGAAGGAAAAGAAATTAATCTTAGTGGTTACTGTATGTGGTATCTTAAAGCTGCTTACGTTTTATGTTAGTGAGACGTGCATTTATGATACTTCATAAAGAATACCTCTTTCAACCAAATCTTAGAAATAAAAACAGCAGCATTTTCATGTAGTCCAGAGCATATTTTAGAAAACCTTCAGCATTTGGTAGTTAAAATAGGAAGATACTGTTCTTTTTTGTACTGCTTGAACTGGACTCACCTTGCAGTGAATTAATTCACTTTGGGTTTTAGCATGTTCCCATAGATTGTTGCTCCTTGAATTGTTCTGATAGAATTATTAATCTGCTTATTAAGCTGTCACAACATAACCTAGCTTTTAGTTCAGATGCCTATGTTCTATTTACAACACCTAGTCGAGGAAAGCATCTGCATTATTTATTTTCTACCTTAACTTTAAAACATACAGACTGTTATTTATTAATTCCACGAGCCTTAAAGGTGCAGTTTCTCTAACCCTTGATCTTTTTCCTGTACCAGTTTAGTGCAATCACAGAGATTGTTTTGTTTTCTAAGTTATTTTCTCAGCATTTTCTCCATTTAGTGGATTTCAAAAGAAAAAACCGTGTCTTGCATAAACATTAAGTTGGTTTTGTATTTATATAAAATTTGCTGTCATGTTTAATGTGATCCCCGCCCTGTAGCTGTGTAGTTAACATGTATATTGCTTTGTTTTCAGACGTTTGGAACAAAACCTCATCAAAATCATTCCCCCTGGAGCTTTCACCCAGTACAAGAAGCTTAAGAGAATGTAAGTTTTAATAAGACCAACATCCAAGGGCAATCATGAATCTTCCAGCTTCAAGTTCAGTATCTTTGTTTTAGAAACATATTGGCATTTCTGTGTTGAAATCACTGGGGATTGCACAAATAATCTCTTCAAAGTGTAAGCAACAATGGAATTCGGTTCAGGATGCCTAACAGTGCATGAAATCCTTAATAATGCTTAATTTCACTTCCTGTTATAAACGATGTGATCTAATTAGTTGTTAGTCTGTTCAAACTTCTAATCTGCTTCCTCAGAAAAGATCTGAAGTCCCGGGTTTTTTTCTCTCTTTTGTTCTGGTGTCTGTTTGCAGCAGTCCAGTGAAGTTGACCCCACTTAGAGCAGGAGTGAGGATTTTTTTGTAGTGCCTTCAGTGTCCTGATGTTGAAATGCACTGACTGAAAACAAAGAAATTGGCTGCTGGGGCTTATTGCTTAATCACCAGTTGATACCCAGACAATTATTTTTGTATTAGCTCTTGTGTTTTCTTTTTGGATTTAAAAAAAAAATAAAATAAAATAACCCTGATGTGTAGCAGCTCTGTTCTGCAGATGACCCGGGCATTCCCCCAGCTGGTTTGTTTGTTTTTTGGTTTTTTTTTTAATTTTGAAGTGATATATAAGAGATGATGTGACAGTAGCATGATGACACAAACAATGGTAAAGCAATTTACTCCTGGTTCACCCCAGTATCAGGAGGTTTATGGTACCACTGGACCAGTAACTCCCAGGAGTCGTCCTGGCTCTGTAGCTCAGTGCTAACACCGCTGAAAAGGTGCTTTTGCAGTTCTTTTCTGATGTGAACAATACTGGGATTAAGAGAGTGTGAGCTCATTTCACAGAAGACAGTGGATGAGCAGATAGCTCGTGCTTTTGGAGACTGAAATGAGCTATTGCCAGACCATTGAGGTAAGGGTAAAATGACTGCATTTCCCAGCCCAAACTCACCCAGTTCCTAGAGCTGAAGAGCTGTAAATATGGATCTTAATATTTAACAGGTCTAATCATCAATCTTAGAGGGTCTCCATTCTTCTGTCTCACTTTCAATATAGCTGTATGTATTTTTAAAGAAGTCCTGTATTGGATAGTGAGATGGTAATTTCAGTGAAAAATGATGGATCCCTTACCAGTGACCTAACTTGTAATTTTTTCATTATTACAATCACTACATAGTTCTTTCTAAGGTGTGACTAACTTTAGATTTTGGCAGTGCTTTACTGTCCTTTCATTTGTCTTGATTGGTGAACTCTAGTTTTATGGGAATTGACCAGAAAAATGTTCTTTAATGTGAGTAGCTGCTCAACCCAATGCAGCACTTACTATGTGAAATGATTAATGTTAGAATTTCACAGCAGAATTCCATTAGCAAGTTGTGTTAACAGCTTTCTGGAGAATAATTGGCATACTCATTGAGATCTGAACTCATAATTAAATAATAAGTTATTGTGCCAGATGATCTGTGTCAAAGCTCAGTTGATGTAAGAGCATTTTGTGGAAGAACTTGGGAGAAGTATTTGGGCTGGAGAATGTCCTGTAACAAACATCATGTTTTGCCATTTGGTTGTTGACCTGTCTTCTTGTTGAGGTTTTGTTCCTGCTGGATGAGGAGGTTTTAAACTGAGCAACATTTTGGTTACACATAGTTTAATTGAGGACCTTTTTTTCAGTATTTGAAGAGATTATTGACATTATCGTTTCAGTGTGCAAGATTCCCAGTACTGTAAACACAGAAATAAACTTTAGTCAAAAGACTATCTCTTCAAACAAAAGAATCATCCATTTTTTTTTTCCTTTAGAGGAAGGACATGTTTGATACCACTGAGCCTTTCTTCATTTCTGTCACTTTGATTTCAATGAGCAGTGCCATAGCATGAAGATTATCAATTTAGTTAATTGATACTCTGCTCAGGGCACAAATGAAGAACATTAATATAATTGTTGTTATTGTTACTACTAACTATTATAATATTTTTATCTACTTCAGAGGAATATTAGCATACCACTGTAAATTGTATTTTTCTCCTGGTTAATAAATATACAAGAATGTTATGGGTAATAGCCTTCTCACTTTCAGCACTCTGGATTTTGATTGTTTACTGAGTATTTCCTGCAAGATTCTACAATTTTCTTTTCTTAGCTAATTGGATAACTGAGATTAATTTTTAAGTAAGAGCCAATTGTCCAAGATAATCTTGATAGGTCTTGATATTAATAGGTCAAGATGATAGCAGAGGATGGATGTTAATTCAAGTGCTATACTTGCATGTAGCTGAAACTTGCCCTTTAGAATATCTCTTCAGCAACTTCTAGGATGGGAAAGTTACTTTGGTGATTCAGTTTTAGCCAAGGAGCTGGAATTTTGTATCTTGGCCTTAATCATAATTGCCCACATCTCTTCACACAATTAATGATATCAAGCTAAATGTATCTGTCTCTTCTGAGAATGAAGATTTGACACTTGAAGGATTCAAATATGCACTTGAATTACATAATGTGGGGTGATGGTTTCCCTGATTTTGGGGTGGGTGTAACCCCAGCTCTGTGCTCAGTTATTCCAGGGCTTTAGAAGAGATTTCAGGGGTTTGGAGGAGACATATCCCATCTCCAGAGGTAGAAGTTGTCATTATTGCATGAAGTATCCAGGCCCAGACAAACCATTTGGAATTAATTCACAGAGCAGTTGTGCTTCTACCATAGTTCTGTAACTTTTAACTAACGAGTTTGTACCGAGTTTGTAGAGCAAGACTAAGAGCCAAGTACACAGAACCACTTTGAAAGATGTCGAACCTCTCTGATGCTTGTAGTGACATTTCATGTTGGCAGATTAATTTTACCACATATTAGCAGAAAACACATGGAGATTTCACAGGCTTCCCAGTAGCTCTGTGGAGTTGCTACTTTTGCTAAGCAGCTTCTAAAAACTAATCCATATATGACATGGAGTTTGCTGAGTTACTCTTGTCAAATGAGAACAGTCCATTTTACATGTTAGAGATAATCAAGTAATCTGTTTCTAATAATGTTAGTCAACAAAGAGCACATTCATCCAATGCTATTAATAGTTTTGCATATGGCTGCATCTAAAAATAAATCTGTTTTGTTTCAAAACCTTTTACAGTAAAGACATTTAAGCCCTCCAGTTGTACGTGCCACAGTGACTTGCAGGGTATCCTTGCTCCCCTGGTGCAAAGTCAAACCCAATTTATGTCCCTAACTGGTAACTGAGCACAGCCACCCTCCAAGGTCTGTTCAATAACCTTTGGAAAGATTTCTGTGGTGCTGCCAGAGGTGCAGGGAGACAAGTGTGAGGTGACTCATGTATTCCCTGCCTGACTGGAATCCTGGTAATTTTATTACATTTCCAGTTGAAGAGCCACACTTCCCCTGAGGGATTCAGAGATACCCTAAACTATGAAAATGAGCCTTATGTCATCTCAGTTGTCTTTTACAATAACCTGTATCTCTTTGTCTTGATGTAAATCAAGCACAGAACAGGATGATCTTACCCAAGCAGGCCAAACGAAGGGAAGAAAAATACAAGGACATAAATGAATCCCTTTCCCTCAGTCAGGTCAGATGGAGCCTCCTTATCCAACAGCAGAGGAAACTTGGGCTCTAATGGAAAGGAAATAATGTGTCTAATTATCTTCTAATGCTGATTGTAGTGCATCTGCATGAAGTGAGTGAGTGTCATCACCCAGCATGGCGTTTCTGCACATTCAGGCACCATTAGTTATACACTCATTAGTGTCCGGACATGGGGAGAGAGGAAGGATGGAGATGTGGAAATGCAGCCAATCAGTAAAATAGTGCTGTAATCCTGGTTTCAAAAATTAGATGCCCCTTTCAGATACTTGTCACTGTCCAGCAAACCCATCTTTTCATGTGATTCTAATACATTTTAATGCGTTGCTTGATAAATAGATAGAGCTGATCCGCCTCAGATTTCTGCTTACTAGATAAAAAGCAGCAATCAGTCTAAACAAGTTTCCCAAAAACCTGTATAAACTTAAATATTCCTATTTTCACTGTGACAAATTCGGCTGCTGTAAGTTGAGCTGAAGAAACAGAAACCTTCCGTGAATGCTGTCCTGGTAGGCAGGATGTTGTAACAGAAAACAATTTGCAGAGCAAATTGGTTCATGAGCCTTATAAAATAATCAAATCTTATAAGGGAGCCAAAAAACTGCAAAAATCCCACTTTATGTAGCTAGAGGACTAACAGTTAGAGGACTGCATTAAAATTTTAACCAACATAATTATGTATAGAGTGGAAAACTTTGTTTCTGATTATTAAGTTCTCGTTCAAGTGATGTTTATTTAGAGTCTACTTAGCATGTGCCCCAGTGGAAATATCAGTGAAGATGTACACGAAATACTGTATTACTGCAGTTTCAGCTATCAGTGAAGTGATTTAATGCTAGTGATACATGCTGATACCAACTGTCAGGAAATGCAGTGAGGGTGGCTGAAAGTTGTCTCTCAGCTAAGCACTTGGTTGAACTGATTGACAGAAAGTTTGGGTGGCAGTGACAGTCACGATAAGGCTCTGAGCATCTGGGTACCGAGTGGAGTAAATTGGTCTCCATATATAAAGCTGCTGTGGCATAGTCTGCATTCATCCTTGCTGGTTATGATTAGAACTGAAGGGCATTTTCCAAACCAGGAACACACTTCCCTCGCAGATGTCAGCAGGCTGTGCTGAATTCCACTCACACCGCAGCTGAAAGGGTGGAATCTTGCTGGGCTCCCTGGCAGGATCTGCAACTCTGGGTGTTCTCACAGTGCTGCTGGGCTTCAGAGCTCCACAGCTGCCATTCAGGTGCTCAGAGGCTTTCCCCAGTATCTGAAAACTCTGGGCAGACCTGCCAGTGCACTGTCAACCCTCTTCTCTCAGCTGCTTCTCCAGAGCAAGGTCAAGCTGGAATTCTGCCATCAAAACCCGGACACTGCTGGTCCAGCACTGAGCTCCTCAGTGGCACTGGGGCTGCTTTGGATCAGGGCTGGCCAGTCTGTGTGATCCTCTGGGTTGTTATTAAGTTGACCTTCCATGCCTGCATTTAAACATTCCAACAACCTTTATGCTTTGTCATGGGCTGCTCCTCGTGCTTGAGGGCCACCCCACAGAGTCGCAGTGCGGGCTCCGGTACTAACAGCTCTTGAGACGGTTTTATCAACATCTCTGTTGTGCATCAAAGCTCTTCATAAAAACCTTTGTTTTAATGGCCATAAAATGAAAGACCTCATTAACAGGAGAGCTGTGGTTGTTAAGGCTGGTGGCTTGTCACACTGACTGATGTTTCCTGATCCTTCCTGGAATTTGCCTATCCGTGCCCTGACATCGTTTCTCTGAGATAATATGATCTTTCACTTCTGTTTTTACATCAAGTGTGTTCCTCCAATAAACTACAGCTAGAATGTTTTCATCAAATTCCGGTTTACAATCATTTTTTTAATCCTCCCTTCTCTTTACAGAGACATCAGCAAGAACCAAATAACTGACATTGCGCCTGATGCATTCAAAGGCTTGAAATCTCTCATTTCATTGTGAGTAGAAAATAGAACTGAATGGGCATTTGGGGAGAGCTTGCATGGAAGAGAAATAAAAATGATAATGTGCTGTCTGGGGGAACATATGTTTCTGTGTGCAATTGCCAGCTTGTGTGAAGCATCTGATCTTTTGTAAATGAAAAAATTGGTGATGAAGTTTAGGAGAGACTGTTTACAAGTCTCTAGTAAGCTCTTTTATAGATCAACACCCCTAGGGTTGCTGACTTGTTCAATTCTTCACATAAGTGCATTAGTAGATCTTCATGTGCACCTGCAGTGTGGTCCATTCACCCCTACTGCTCGTGGCACTCCAAAACCTCACCACAGCTCACACACTGCTTGGTGGTGTGGAGGAGTTGGGAAAATGCTTCCATACTAAATTTTTCTTCCAGAGTACAGAGCTGAGATTGCACTCTCTTGAGGGTTTTCTGGTTTATTTGGGGGTATTTTGTGATTTGTTTGTTTGTTTTTTGTTTGAGGCTTTTTTTTTTCAGACTAGTTAGGAAAGAACCTAAGCTTGTAAGAAATTGTTTATATATATCTTAGCTGTAATTACTAATTTATTAAGCTGGAAGGGGACTAAAATATGACTTCACACAAAAGATAAAAAGAAGGTAGGATCTCTTGACAGCCATTCATTTCTCTTTATAGAGCACAAAATCTGGTTTAGCACCAAGTTGAACTTACTTGCAGCCATATTTCAGCCCAGGTACTCAGAGCACTATTAAATAGTGGAGCTCTTAATGGGTAAAAGGAGCAGTGCAAGGTCAGAAGCTGCATATGGAGGATGAACTAGAATAGAGAGTTAGAAAGAGCTCAGGCTGAGAGAAGAGGGTAAGGACAACGAGAATGATATTTGCCTGTGTTTATTTTCAGAATAGTTTTGAAACAATTATTAATATTCATATAATACAACTTGATTTTTTTGAAGAGTGTAGTTTATTTCTATAAGCTGCCATAATTTTATTCACTGAATACTGGGTAATTCTGACAAACTGGATAAACTTGTTGACTAGTACTAATATTAGAAGGTTATTAAGTATTAAACTTACATGTTACAGTAAACCTCTGAGGCAGAGTTCAGAAGGATTGGCCCTTTTTTGTGACCTGAATCCAGCTGGGAGAATGCCAGAAATATATATTAAGTGTTGCTGGTGTTTGTTGAATAGTTTGGGCAGTGTTATTCAGCGTGGTGTGGAAATGGTCAAATCCCTCAATGCTGTCTGGAAACAATTCAGTGAGTGAGTGACATTTACTGAACGCTACAGTTTTGGCTTAGTATGAAACTGCTGCTGATGCTGCAGTGCTACAGCTTTCTGGTCTTGGCAAACCTCCTGGTTTAGGAGTGAGCTGGACAGGCAAGACATTTCCACTGGGACTGACCTCCCAGTGCAGAAGTTATTCAGCTTTAGCTTTAGTTAATTCAGATACCCCCAGGTGGCCTCAGGAGTGGGATGAAACACATCAGAGTGGACAGAGAGGAAATGAGAATATAAACTGGGCAGGAATTTGTAGTGTTTTGACTTTCATACAGAAGCAAGTGAAATGACTGTGTATTCTCTGCCCAGTCACCCAAAATGATATTTTAAGTAAATGACGTTTAAATGCGTTTGTATCCAAGTGGGTGAAATATTGCTGAAGTTAATGCTAAGAGGTTACAGGGCAAAAGGGAGAGGGCAGGGAGATGAGACGCAGCCCAGGAAAAGCTACAGCAAGGGAATTGCCTCTGAACAGTCTGTCCTTGGCTCAGTGTTTGTCTCTGCCTCAGTTTCCTTCTACCACAGACACAGAAAGCTGTTGTAATATGCAGTTTCTCTTTGGCAGTCTTGTTTCTAGGACAGTATCAGCTCCAGTTCTGAAATTGTCAGCTTCCTCTTCTGGATTCAGTTGTCCACTATGCTTTTACTTTGTTTTGAAAGGTATTACTCTTGTTTTTCATTGCAGATAGGTCTTATACAAATGTTTTCCCTGTGGTTGACAGGCAGTGGTTGGTTCCCTCCTCTTTCACAACCTGTCACCCAGACCTTTGGCAGATTCCTCCCTGCTGGTCACGTCTGTAGTTGTTCAGTTTCTGAGCCCTGCATATCTTTATGGAGCAAAATTATCTATCTGCTGGTCTGCAAAACCTGGGTTTCTTGGAAGAAACCTTCCTCAGGCTTCTACCTCTGAGAAGCAGAGGATCTCACTTTCCTCTGATCTCTGCCCCAGCCACCAGTCCAGTCCTGTCAGCACAGAAAGACAAGATGAACCCTTTGAAATGCCAGCCCTCCCAAGGAAGCTGCCGAAGGGGGGAGAACAAGGAGGTAGAAATGAAGTGAGACAGTTGCTTGCTGGTGTTTTCCTCTTTTATCAGCTCACTCTTTTGGGTGCCCGAGGCCCCAGTGACTTTAGTCAGCTGCATGCCCTGAAGGAACGCTGCTCTGCATACAGTCCTTCAGCCCAGCTGAGAGCAACTTTCCTCGTCCATAAACCTCAGTCAGATGTGATTGGTGCATACATTTTAATGAGGCACCACCGAGGTTTAATCTGTGAGCAGAGCAGCTGGACTTTGCCGCTATCTGAGTTAAAATCAGAGGAAAGGAGGGGGAAATATTAATGCACAAATGAAAGTAAGCAGCTTGGTTTCCATTAAAAATGAAGTACTGCTGTACTGCCTAAAATCCTTGCTCTTTCTCCTCTGTATTCTTCCCATTTTCTGCCCCTCCCTTTCCTCCCTGCTCGCGTGCAATTGCAGTGCTCCCTGTGGGTCTGAGAGAGTGAGAGTGCTTGTCTGGAAGGCAGCCAACATTGTTAGACTGGCTCGCTGATGGAGCCCTGTGTACAGTGGGTTCTACTCTGCTCTCTTCTGAGCTGATCTCAGGTTGGTGTTTCCAGGCAGAACTGCTTCTCAGAGTCCTCTGCCTATTGTGGAGATGGTAGGAAAAAAAAATTGGGTGTATTACAGTTTTGAAAACACAGGAATGTTTATTACAGAAGCTGTTTCCCCTCAGATGTATAAAACTTAAATCTTTAAAAAGGGCTAAGTGATCCGTGTGCTAGCAGGTCATAAGTTTTTATTGTAAATCTATATATTTTCTTTAGCAAGAAATCCACCTATGGGAGTCAAGCAGGTCACAAAATCTTTATGCTTCAAAGTAGTCATTTCTACCTTGGGTTTTCTCTGCGTTCAGCAAAAGAAAGGCAAGTTTGTTCTTGTAAGGACTCAGGACTTCTCCATTCCCCACACAGGAAGAAATAAGTTATTTTTTTCTATGCTCATTTTTCAGTGGGATTTCATTCCCTATTCATATGACTCTGTGGAACAAGGAATTTCTACTGTTTTTCTTAGAAACATTTGGACATGTACATAACTTTTTTCATTCCTGGTTGTTACAAGAATAAACAACCAGAATCATTGTTCTTTAAGAACTTCTTTTCTTCTTCCTAGAGTTATCTGGCTTTCCCTTTTCTCCTCGTGTCACATGCACGTCAGCCTATGGTCTGTATGTTCTGAGGATTTAATTCTGTTGCAGTGTCTGAAGTTCTCTTTCAATATTTAGGCATTAGGGCTTAGATTTTTAGCATATTTTTGGTAGGAACCTTCATGGGTTTGATATGAAGCTTCAAACCTGCTTAAGGACCAAACTGGAGCTACAGTAAGATCCAGGCTCTGGATTTGAGAGAACAGAGTTATGGACAACTTGCTGTAAATCAGGGAATGGAGGGTGTTGTGGACCAAGAAGTGAGAGAAAGGACCTTTAGTCCTAAAGATGCCACTGTGGGATTAGGAGGAAGAGGTTATGGTGCATAATGTCAGTGACAGCTTCACGGAAAATAAACTGCTTGTCTCTGGCAAAGTCTCCCCTCTGGGAAAGGTGGAAGTACTTCTTTGTCTTAGAGAGATTATATTTGAAGGTGCATATTTGAAGGCTGTGAGATGTGCTGATACCGCAGCACTTGGACCGTATGAAATATCCAAGATGAGAAACGAATAATTAGAGTTATTTGAATCCGAAAAATCAGTAATGTGGCCATGGTTTTCATGGTGGAGGGTTTATTCTTGCCATCCAATGATTCTTTCCATATAAACATGAGTGCACCCTTGCACTGAGAAGTGTGGCAAGATTGGTTGGTTGTAAAAGAATGTGTTACCTGAATTTTCAGCATTAAAAGTTTGAGAAATACTCTGTTTGTGGTACTTGGAGTTTGTGTTACGTGGTGAGCATCGCCCTGTGCCGGAGCTGGGTGTTTTATGACTCAGCCCAGAGCACAGGGGCCAGGTTAGGAAGAGTTTCGTGTTTCAAGATTGCTGCATGCACTTCCTGAAGTAAATTAATGTTCCATTTAATCAGGTCAAAATCCGTCTAATATCAGGGAGAGGATTGTATCAGCGTTTCGTTATTGTTAATAGGATCGCAGATAAATGTTATTCTTGGGGTCCGTTTGGAAGGCCAGATCCAGACTGTCTGGGGACGTTTTATGAGATATGACAAAACAGTCTAAGCCTTCAGGGTGTTAAACTGCATGAATAAATTTTAGACCACTGCAGAGGGAGAATTCCTTTGGTTTTGTTCATATACTGAATTAAGCTCAGGAACACTTTAAAAGCTTAGATCAGCCTGGGCACAAAGACAAGAGACAGCTGAGGTTTTGACATAGCAGTCCCATTTAGACCATCATCTCCTGGATGATGATGTATGAGGTGTCATTCATGGTGATTTGAAATCTGCAATAAAACACTGTCTATTGCAATAACTGCCAAACTTATTTTAAGGTAACAAATTGCTTTGGATAGTTTTACTGTGATTTATTTAGCTTAACTTGTTCTGAAGAAATATGAAATAGTGCAGGGGGAAAAAAATTACATGTCTAAGTTTCTTTCAGATATTAGAAATTTATTGCTGTTTTTAGCCCTATCAATTCCTCCTCTTTTGAAAACCTGAATTCTTATTGAACCTGTGCCATTGTACATAGCTTGGGAAATATAATTCTTCCTAGCAAGAATTGTTTTCACAGTCTGAAGGGAAGTTGAAAGCATTCTGAGGACTGAAAAAGACATTGCATAAAGTCACAATTTGACACTTCAGTAAGAATGTTTCAGCCAAGCCAAAATAAAGGAACACTTAGCTGGAAACCATATGGTCTAAAGTAAGGGATTCTGTGCTAGGCTTTCATACCCCAAAAATCTCAGTGTCACCTTCAAGGGAAAAAAAAAGATCTCAGTACTCTGTGATCTGACTTAATGAAGCAGCTAAATTGCAGCTACATTTGCAAGGTGGGCTGAGGAACTGCAAAATAAAGGCAACACAGCAATTATTGTTTCACACCCTTGAAGGTGGCGTGGTAAACTTCAGTGAGTATGAAAGGCCATGTGTTGCTAAAATTAGTGCAAATTCATTCATTTTAAAATTGTTCAAGAGGTCAGAATGGATAGAGGCTGTGAAGAATCACTGAGAGTTTTGTTTCAAGACCCTGCTGCTAAAGCTTTGATCCAGGCTTAATTACCTTCTCATCCAAGAAAACACACTTGTGGTTACGTGTGCTTCCAGTGCTTCCTCTGTCTGGTGTGTCCCAGGCTTCTGGATGAAGCCATGGAGTGACTATTTCCACTGTTTAATCTTTATTTTTAACTACTTAGAACACCAGTTGGATTACTCTGCAAACCCTGAAGTTCAGTAGTAACAATTAATTATTTAACTGGAAATTTAATATCTAATTGTGTCTTGGACTAGATGCATTGTTGGGGGAATATTGAAACGTGGTGCCAGAAGCAGGCTGAAGAAACATAACGCCTCATTATGGCTGTTATATATTTGTGTAATTTCTTCGTGCAGATCCGTAATAACTCTTCAGGGTGCTTCTTCCAGGGATCTCCTCCAACGCTCACACTGCTGCCAGGGCTCTGTGCTTTATGTGGTGTCGTATTTGTCAGGCCTGGGGCTAATTTGGTCTCCTAAAATTGAGAAGCAAATGACAAATCAGGAGCGCGCACTAAAAGTTTTAGTAATTTTTTTTTTGGTGTTCTAATAAAAGTTGTTCTAATTCACCCGATTCCCTGTCTATTGGCAGCAATTACTGAGCTAATTTGATTTTTATTACGTATTAACTTTGTTAGTGTATTTTTAATAAGAAAATATTTTGAGTCTAAAGTTTCAGGTGCTCTGGGAGGGGAGAAGGGTTGTGTTCCTGTGCCAAGCCTGCACTGTAGCCAGGCCACCTGCATGTCCTGCAACATGTGGGAGGGCTGCGAGTCAACAGACATTTAGAGAATTTGTAATGCCATAGGGGCAAATCTCCTAAAATTTCTCTCTGCTGGTAAACTCATTGAATATTTAAATGAAGTTCTTGAGTTGATTTGGCTGCGCTTCCTGTTATATGTTTGTTGTTTTTTTATTTATTAGGAGCTTTTGTTTGGTTTCTTTTTCCCCCTGGAGCTGCAGTTCTGGGAATGTTGAGGTGCTGCCAGTGAGATGGGCAGCTGGCAGGAGGAGAGGAGAGTGGCTGCAGTAATACCCAGCCTGGCAGAACCTCATTGGGATGAGTATGAGGATGACTTTTCTGTCTTAAACAGGGGGGAAAAAAAAAAAAAAGAGAACTCTGAGGAAAGCAAATTTTCTGTGCTTTCTCTTTAGAGTGAGTGACCATAAGGAACTCCAGAAATGGGGTGCAGTGCGTTTGGATCTCCCCTTCTCTTTGCCTCTCCCTGCAGGCCCCTTTGACTCCAACCCTGGCATGGCAGGCAGACGTGGCATTAACTAATTTGGCTCTGGGTAGTGCTGAACATGAATATGAATTAGAGACAAGTGCCTGAGCTCTCATACTGACTTTTGTTTAGCTGTTAATCTGCTCCAGTGTTAATGTGCCACATGCACATAAGCCCAATTAGGTTGGGAAATGCTTATTTTCCTTTTCATGGCTTCTAAAAATCGAAGCTTTGTTTTATTTTATAAGCTATTTTAATCTGTTTTATTTTGCTGAAAATAATGAAGAGGATGTCTGAACACGTCCAAGGTTTGAAACTCAGTGACACACTGCACTATGACCTTCTGACTCTTAAATTAAAAGTAAATGAAGGAATTACTCTGAGAGTCTTATTTTGCATTTAGTTGTACCGTGGGTAACAACTGCCCTGGGTGTGAGCAGAGATTTCTTTAAGGTTTTACTTTATATGAATGTTTTTGCCTCTACAGGCAAAATATGCCTTAGGCTGGAGTGAGGATGTTTTTACTTTCCATGGGCATTTTATAAAGTTTGTGTCCTGAATTCCTTCTTATATGATACATTCTGCATTATTGATCACTATTGATGATCCTGCAGCTTCCCAAACTCAGGAAGGTGTTTCTCAAATACCTCAGAGCTTGTAAACTAAACTCGTTATGCAGATGATGCACTTGCTAAAGAAATGCTTTTCAGAAAGACTGGCAAGTGAAATGGGTGTAAACTGGATTCTCTGGGCATTAAATTAATGATTTAACCTTTTACAAATATTTTATTTGCAGAGGTTTTGCTTTTGCTTCCTGATACAGGTGCTCACATCAGTTAAAGAAGTCTGTGAGTCAGCCACTCACACCTTGATTTAGAGCCCAGTGAAATTCAGAGACTTGAATGTTCTCCCATAGTTTGAATCTGCATCTAAATGGTCCTGTTGAACCTCTCAAAGTTCAGCTTTGGGTAGAGTATGAAAGCCTGTGTGACTTGCATGAAATTTTGTTGCAGTAGGAAATTGTGTGTGTCTTGTGAAGCTGAAGTTAAGAAACAATTAGGAAGATTTACAAGCATTCATTACCCACAAAATACAGTCACTGGAACAGCACGTTAAAAGCCAACCTTCTGACTCTGCAGTAGATAAAGAGAAATCATGTTGCATTTGTTTAGAGAAAATGTAATGCTGGGCGATCACTGGTTTCTTGGGTAGCACTTCAGTTCCTGCTAGACTGCAGAAGTAATGAAAAATGAAGTTTCAAGTTTGGATTTTCATATTTAAGTGGTGTTATTTTATTTAGATTCATTTCACTGAGGCTCAGAAACGAGCTGATCTGGGAAGGCTCCCCCAGGGGTGATAGACTTGCAGTGACTGATGAAGAGTAAACTGAAGTGGTGATGCTCTGGGAGGGCCAGAGGGTATTGGAAAGGGTCTGTCGTGGAAAAGAGTTTGTTTTTCAGTATGTCCAACTCTTCATAATATCTCAAATGTTGTAAGACAGGGTAATTGCAGCATTTCAGCCAGCATTCAAGCCTCACATGGCTGTTTGATTCATTGCTAGGATATTGTTCCACATGAAAAAAATAGGGAATTAACCACTTTAGCGACACATAAGCACCAAAGTTCTGGCATGAGCTGGTTTATAACCATTTACCATGTCCTGTGTAGGGCATAGGAATTACATAAATACTGTTTTCCCCAATTTGAAGTCTATTAAAGTGTTTAGGTAAAGGAAAATATTTTTAGGGGGACCCTAATCGTCATCCCTTTTCCCAGGACGCTCAGAAACTCCTCACGCATTTTCTGGTTTTGACAAATGTTACCGTCTTGCAGAAATGACATAAGTAAATACTTCAGCCATGATTGAAATTCAGGTGTTCTGTCAGATGTGATTTTGTTCTGATCACTGGGTAGCACATCTCAGCATAATGGTGGCTCTGTCCCTTTTCCCCTTTAGTTCAGTTTCCCAAGCATGATATATATATATATATATATATATGCATTTTTCCATTAAAAATGAAATATTTTTTAATATTAAAACTGAATCATGGATATCAGGTCATATATTTATGGTTGAATAAATATATACAGTGACTCTGATTTTTATTATTAAAGCTTTACCAGTTTTTATAACCAAGCCATGCCTAAATTATTTTTGAGTTTCTGAAATAAATGTCTACTTCCAGTTCAGGATAAATTTCTTTATATTAGCTCGTTGAAATGGTAACAGCAGCTGGTGAAGCCATAATATTTTATCCAATGATGCCTGTGTCACATTTCATGCCAATTACTATATCTTAAGAGACTCAGTTATATGAAATTTTATCTACAACCAGCTTGTGCTCCCTGGCTTTTAAATTCAGTATTGCTGAGCGGAATTCTTGGTTTTTGCGTCAGACAATGTGCCTTTCAGTGGTTAAAATATTTCTAAAAAAGGGCAGAAAAAAAAAAAAAAACAACCCTTAACAGAATGAAAAATATTTCAGATACAGTTTTTGGATGATGTCCAGTTTCTACATTAAAAATGCTTTCCAACACCAGACGAAGCCTGAATCATAACGACTCATTTAATACCATGTGCTCTCTGAAGAGAAAATGAGATCAGTGGTTAAATGAAATGCCCACAGATCCTGGGCATGGTGCACAAGATCAATAAAGATGATAATGCAGAGATGTGGGAGGACACTAAACTGGGCTGTTATTTAAGATTTATTTTGTCTTCCTGAATCTTGCAGAGTGCTCTATGGAAACAAGATCACGGAGATTCCCCAGGGCCTTTTTGATGATCTTGTGTCTCTGCAGCTGCTGTGAGTATGATCCCTTCCTCTCCTTTATTTTACAGACTAGCTAGATTTACTGGTTTTTTCAGCTTCTGACATTAATATAACCACCTTTTCCACTGCAAACTCACCGGGATGTGCTAGTCTGTTGTGTCTGTGTCAGGCAAGAGAGAGGCAAGGGCTGAAAAAAAAAAAAGGAAGGGAGGTGTCAACAGTTTTATAGCACAGTGTGTATAATGGATAATAGACACAGAGGGTTTGAGTGTGGGGAGGAAATGAGAGAGGCAGTGAAGTCCAAGAAAGGAAATTTGGTCACCGGCTGATGCGTGGGTGGGGATGCCATCTGATTGTTTTAACACATTTAGCACTTGTGCTTGAATGGCTGGATCCTTGTGCTGCAAGTACCTGAAAGGCAAGGGAAAGGGCACTGTGAAAGATCTGATTGTTGCGACTCCTGCTCAGCTCCACGTTCTTTTTATGTCAGAAGGGGCTTAGCTGCAGGAGAAATGATTTCACAATATACTGTGATTTGAGGGTTTTATGCCATGTGTGATTTAACATGATCAGGGGAAGTTCTGGATGTTCAGTGCATATTAATGTTGCAGACAAAATTTCCTAAGCCAAATGCGAAATTGCAAATTTCACTCCTGTCTCCATAATCACACTGGGAACCAGTAGCTCCTTCAAAGAGAAGTGAATCAGTCAGTAGAGGGAGCAGAAGTGAAGTGAGTTTAATATGTATTCCTAATGTTTTGATTGCCATCATGGATGATGCAGGCAGAAAAAAAAGGTGATATGTCATAAACTAATCAATTCTAGTTTGTATCACACACAGCACTCCACTCCCAAACAATAGCTCATATAAAATATAGAATATAAAGCACCTTCTAGACGTGTTATTTTAAGCCTCTCTGATGATCTTGACATAGCCAGCAATGAATATCCTAAAGTTCATGATGGTCATTGGGTCTGTCACTCTGTGATTGCAGTCTTTGCCGTCCTTATAGTGCTGTATAAAAGTAAGCATAGATTTACACTGGAAATTCATGAGCAAAGCCAAAGAAGTAAAATGAAATACTTACTCTGTATGTTAAGGGAAGGACCGCTCAGACGTGTAATTTATCCACAAGATCTTAATTGCGAGCATGGACCACCCTGCTCCGGACCAGGACACGTGAGAGCAGCTGTGGTTTGGCTGTGGCAGCCCCTGAGCTGCAGCAGTGGGGTCTGTTCATCTCCTGCTCACGCTGCCAACCATTTTATCTTCACCTTTGGCACACACGTGTCTCTGGCAGCTCCTTTCCTCTCTCCTGGCCCAAACCTCACAAGTTTGTTGTACCTCAGTGTCTCCACGGGCAGCAAGAGGAGATGGTTTGCCACCTGTAAGGGCAATAACTGTGGGAGTGCCGAGGAGCTGGGACTGGGTCTGTGCAGAGGCAACCAGCAGCTTAGTCCTTGTCTAAACTTTGTGATAGTCCTTCGCCCCAAATGGGGTTTGTGGTTACAAGTTTGAAGTGATCCACAGTTTCTGTGTCTAACCCAGGACACTTTACAGATAGGATCTTTCCAGTAGGAAAAAAAATAATAGAAAAAACCACCCCAACTCATCACATGGCTCACAGTGTCCTATAAAAATAAGGGTCTAGGACTTTTGCAGAAGGCATTAAGCAATTTTCAAGACCTTTATACTATAGTCCTGAAGCACATATTTCAGCCAAGATGAAGTAATTTTCCAGTCAGAATTTCAGTCCAAGTGATGTCTTGTTGTAAAGGAGGCAAAACCTACATGCCAGAGGAGCAGAACCATTGAAAGGGGTTGTGCTTCAACCATTTAAACATTCTCAAGCTGAGAGGATCTAAGTAGGTTGCCCCATTATGGGATTCCCAGAGCATTGATGCTGAAGCCTTTCAGGGTCTTCTTGAATGTGTTTGTATGTAAAGTATCTTCTGGCAAGGAGATCGCTGAACGATCATCCTTTAAATGCAAACAAATGTTTGCACACTTTTCTGATTGTGGCTTTGAAGCAGCTGTTAGGAGATTGCTTGTAGTATTTTAATGGGTACTAAAAAAATAAATGGCATTCGTTGGTCCTAGACCTGCTGTTGAACAGTTGGAAGAGTGCCCTGTGATTAGATCTAATTTAGTGTTCAGTGGGCACTAGATTGGATTTCTTCTTATTAGTCTGGAGACACACTGATAAGAACGCTCTGATTAAGGTATCCTGGTAGCCTCTCTGATTTCCTGAGCTGGAGCAGGAGCATTCTTGAAAGTGTTGTGGTAAAGCAGAACACAATGAGAAAAAGGGAGTCCTTGTGGGTCCTGTGTTATATAGAAGGGAAAAAAATCACTGTGAAATTGCAGAATGGAGAATAGTCTTATTAATTATTTGGGATAAGACTCATCAGTGTTCCTCAGAAATATCCTTGTGTTTAAAAATACTGTCACAATATAGGCCTAAATTATTCCACTTGTGTTTTGGCTGAATTGTCCTGTGTAAGTGCCTTACATCTGCAGACTATGCTACTGATGTCAGGAGACCCATAGCTGGGTAAAGTTTTCACCATAATTAGCTATCTTTAGTAGCTGACATTCCCCACTGAAATAATTGCAATGGAATGTTTGCTAAATTCCTGTTTTCATGAATATGAGGTCTTCCTAAGTATGCAATTGTACCTAACACAGCAGCGAACATCACTCTACAATCTGACTGCAGATCTCTTCTGTGGAGCAGAGGTTGGACCATGTAGTTTTCCATATCCTGTTTGGAGTTGCCCAGGGAGAGGATGTTAAAAAGCTACTGCAGCTACTGAACCCTGTCCTCATACATTCTTTTCAGCAGGTTGGATCAAGTGTCTTCTGAGAATTTTAGGTCATTTTGTGTTTGAGAGAGCTATACTTTTTTCCAGAAAGGCATAACTGGAGTCTGATTGTTAGGTTGTTTTTCATATACAGCGAACTGAAACTTTCACTGGGGGAGCAATCCATCCAAGCTGTGAAATAATGTTTGATTAATTAACATTGTTTGTGTATCTTGCATTTGAACATCAAAAGAATGTCGAGGGCTCCAGTTTAAGGTGGAAGTTTTCGAGTAACCATTTGCTGTGGACAGTTTGAACTCCCGCCCAGGAGCCCTTCAGCTGACCTCGCTCTGTCTGGAAAACTGGAACATATTTAAATGCCCTGCTCACCTGTCTTTCAACTTCCCTGGAATGTGGACAAGCTCTTTCAGGAGCCCTTGAGTTTGCCAGAGTGCCTGCCAGTCACTGCCCGGGGGGGCAGAGCACAGCAGTGTGCAGCTCCTGCTCTCCCCCAGCCCCGTGACAGGTCCCGCTGACGGCTCCTGTGCGGATCGCTCGGGGGGGTGACGGGCACGGCCTCGGTGAGCCGGCGTTTGTCACAGCTAAGTCAAACACTCCCTGCAACCAGATTAAAACAAACATTCTGGGAGCCTTTCCATTCGAGTCCTGCGCCGTGCGCTTCGCAGGGCTCTGCTTCCTGGAACGAGGAGGTGTCAGAAAATCTCCACTACTTCAAGAGACTGTATCAGAATAATATGGGGAGGGGGTCAAGTCTCGTTTTTCAAATGTCTGGCAAGTGTCAGTTTTCAATAAATCCTTTTCCTTGAGGAAGTTTACTTTGCATAGTTACCAATCATAAAGTGCTCAGGCGTGTTGATCCTAACTCTTACAGTTGTGATCCCCATGGCTTAGTGGGCAAGAAAGAATCCCCCCAGTGGGCTCTGTTTTGGTGCTGCTAAACGTAGATCTCCTCCTGGGGTGCAGATACATTGAAATCAGAGGTTTGTTTATTCCTCTCTCAGAAAACAAAGCCAAAGGCCAAAATCTTACAGCCTTCTCCTCTTTCACCTATATCTGATCATTAGGGGAAACTCAACACTGTGGTTGGAAAAGACCAATAATCATATTGGTGCCTGGAGTTTGACATATTGACAGATAAAGTAACTTCAAAAGTGGTGAAAAATCATCACTCAGCTAACCTGGGTTAAGATTGGAACTAGATCTAATATTTACAACTTCAGCTGACCTTTACTTAAAGTAGACTTGTACGAAGTAACAAGTTATGTGTGCGCTGTTATCAGCCTTCCCAAAATTCAACCAGTCAAACTTTGGGTTGAGTTATTCTCTTTTTTAACTTGCATGTTATGCTGGTTCTCCTGGTATGAATAAGGAGATACTTGGTACTCCCATCTCTTTTCTGGCGAGGTTGCCCAGAAAAAAAATTTGCCAGGTTTGAAGTGGTTGTCTTGATTTGTAACTGTAAATTGAATCCCACTGCTGAAGACCTTAAAACAGGATCTACCAATTATTTATTGTATGCTCATTTGAAACTCAAAGACAATCCAGAGATGCACAAACCCGTACATATTATTTAAAAAAAAAAAAAAAAGAGTGTACATCAATTCCAGTCTTTGGCATTGTATACATTATACTGTTGTATACATAAGTATCATTAAACAGCTATGTAAATAGTATAAAAATGTCAGAATAAAGAAATTACAGTTTTCCATTTACAAGGTCTTTATAGCACAGTAGTCTCTTCTCCTCCCCATAGTGATCTGGGCTTTAAGTGATGTTTCAAATCTTCTTGCTCTGTGAATTTCTTAAATTTTTTCATGAAGAAAGACAACAGGCAGTTAAAAAAGAGACCTTCTGACCAGATGTGAGAGGAAAACATTTTCACAGCGATGTCGAGTAGTTGGAATAGGCTGCCCAGAAAGTTGTGCACTCTCTGTCCTTGAAGACTTTAAAAACCGAACTGAATAGAGCTCTGAGCAACCTGGGGTGACCTTGGAGCTCATCCTGTTTTGGCAGTCTAGCAAGAGAAACCATTCAAGCTTTCTGCAATTCTGAATTATCCTCTGATCTGGTGAAATAATTATTTCTCAGATAAAGCACATATCTGCATTAACTATGCATAGATCACCTTTGAGTGAGGTTCAGACCAGGTAACCCGAAGGTCCTTTGCAACCTGTGTCATTTCTGGGTTCTGGGAATCCAAATTCTTAGGAAAATGACATACGAGCTTTTCTCTTGGTGCCTGAATATTTCTGGCTACAGCAGAGATACTATGCAACCCTCATCCTTTTAGTCCAGGACAGAATGCTCTCTGCACAGACCTGTTTAATAGCTTTAGAATTGTTTTCCAGCCATTTGCCTCAAGGTTTTTTCCTTCAGATTTCTGCATTTAGGCTGCTATTGTGATAATGTTACTAAACTCAATAACTGCTGTTAAAGTGAGGGAGCAGCATCTGCCAGACTCAGAAATACAATTACAGTCAAGCACTAATGAAAGACTGCAACAGCATCTGCCTTTTCTGTGCCACTTGTGTAGCCTGGCTGATGCAGGTTCCCAAAACAACCACTCGTTCCTACGTCAGTGGGACTAATTCATTCATTAGTTGCTCTGACGCCAGTGCTCCAAGCTGGACCCACCTGACAGAAACTCTCCTAGTTATCATAACATCAGAAACTCACTTCCTGATAGTGTAGAGAGCTGAGGAAATGTGTTCATTCTGTGGTGCATCTGAATTATCGTGTGGTTATCTAGAATCAGCTGTGACCTTATCAGCAGGCACAAGTTAGACAGTACTGAATTTTAAATAACAGAAGCCTGGGTGCTGTGACAACATGTGCTTATAATTCTCCAGGTAGTAACATGAGTTCCACAGGACTGTTTTATGGATGGTTTTCAGCTGGAGTTGCGGTTTTTTGGATCAGGAATAAAATCTTTCTTTAAAATCTCTCCAAAATAGGACTGTCAGACTGTCAGACTCCGTGCTTCCTTCTCGACTCATTATCAGCTTGTGACTTTTCCTTTTTAATTTACTTTGAATACATTTGTCATCACCATCATCCAGCTTCCTGAACATGGAGAAACACTTGAAGCTGTTTCAAGCAAGCATGATGATGATTTCACACTGGTTATTATCAGCTGAAGCACTGACAGACTCTTCAGTGGTCAGTCATCACATTAGAAAATGTAAATTTTAGTAGATGTGTAAGTATCTTGACACAGTGAGAGGCAATCAGAATGTTCCCTGACGGTCCAGGCCAGTTTAAAACATTCCTGAAACCTAATATAATTATTTTGCCAATAAGGAAGCAGGGGCACACACGTTTCTGTCATTAGATGTTGCTTGTCATTGACTGCTGGGCTGACCGAGTACTCGACTAGATATTGCCATATTGACACTTGAGCTCTTCTCCCATGATAAGTCATGTTAAATCAAAGATGACACTTGGTTCCCTATAAATGTCAGGAGAAAATGCTGAAAAATACGTGCTAATTTTTTTTTTTTTTGACTTCTTGTGCCATGTGTTGTATATCCTAAGGAAAACTTCCCGCTGAGAGTTCTTTCCTTGCTGCCCTGTAGTGCCTTTGAGTGTAGGTGAAACTTTTGACTATTGATTTTCTATAAAGGTCACGTCTGTTCAATTTGTATTCCACTCTTACCCATGCAAAACTGTTACCCAGTTCTCCTCTTCCAAACAAGCCTCCTCTGCCTTTTATATCTGCCTTTTTCTGGTGAGTTCTCATTTTCCCCAGTGGAGTCTGGCATGTGGGATGTGCCAGCCAGTTCACGGGATGCCAAACATTCTCATTCTCATCATGTTGTCACTGCTGTCAAAACAAAAAGCTTGTGAAAAAGGAGGAGAAGTTTTTTTCAGTGCCTCTGTGAAGCTTCTCTCCCCAGCACTTTGGTTTTGGTTCACTGAGGTACCTTGGGTGGTTCCTGGTCCATCCTGTAGCACCAGAGACCAGCCTGCAGCCCCCAGCCTGGGCAGAGTTGCTCAGCTGCTGTTTGATTTTCTAAATTCTGAGGTTATTTGCTGATAGTTTGATTACTTGACTTCACTGAGATAAAAATACAAACATTGCTAGGGGTAAAAGCCATATAAACATTCCCATTTGCTCTTAAAAAACAATTTTTTCAATCATTTTGGGTTTGGAGTTCAGAATGTTATTTAAATGTTAATCACTTGAAACTGTGCTTGGGCATATAATTCAATTACGGGACCATCTTAATTATGCAGATGGTGCTTATGAGCAGCTGATACAATTACAGAGCCAATTCAGTGCACATCCATTTCAAGGGCTTAGCTGAAACACGTTATTATTTCAATGTGTGTGGACAAATCCACTTTTTCAGGAAACGGGTTCATGGAATTGTAATAGTGCTCTGCTCAGCTCGCTGCTCTCGATGGCGTGTAAACCACAAAGTCTTTCCCATCCTCCTGTATTCTGTGGTGGTCCAAGCCTTGAGAGAGGTTTCTTCATGTTTTTAACATATCCAGAGGGATGAAAATGGAGGCTTGGGTTAATAATCCATCATCCCTCTGGGCAGCAGGCGGTTTTATTTCTGCTTGAATTTTTAACCTCCTTTTGAATGCTGCCCCACATCTGGAGGCCGTGTGTGACTCTCATCCAATCAAGCTGATAACAAAATAGGAAAATGAGTGGAATTTACTTACTTTCACCACGAATTGGTGCAAAATAAATACCACGTAATTCCTGCTAAAGTAAGACTCAGCTTTTAATGCTGTGCTTTCTCTTGGTATAAGTCCAATAAAAGAACCCTTAGTATGTCTTACAGACTGGTTCAGTGTTTAAGAAAGATCAGTGTTTCTGCTTCCTGGAATATGTTTTTCTCATCTGCCTTTGTGTTAGTTTAAAGAAAAACCTCTCATAGCCACTTTTAGCTCCATGTGAGGCCAGCCTTGTATACCTAATTAATAATTAGATGCCATTAAGGGGGCTGGGATAGTGAAGAAAGATTAAACAAAGAACTGGAATTTATCGAGGGGAATATCCACAGAGGATATTTTAAAACAACTGAGGGGTTTTAAAGGAAAATGAACCTTAATGCTTCTGGCCAATAGTCATCCTCTAACTCACAGTAAGTAGTAGGAGAAAAAAATTAGGGGTGATTTATTCTGCTTTCTCACAGTTTTTTGCTTTAGATTGGATTAGGTACTGCACTCATATTGCATGGGTGATACACAGGATAGGTATTGTCACCTCAGGAAAGCTCTGTAGGACCTGAATTTCCACTTCTGAACAGTCTGCACAAGCATTTTCCTGCTCCTCTGATGCTTAAAGGAGAGTGTGAGCCTCTGTATTTGTGGCTTTGTAGAGAATCAGTTGCTCTCATTTTTGGTGTTTGGTTCTTAAGGAAATGTCACGGATTTTATCCCCTTGAACCCAGTCATTGAAAATTCATGCCAGGAAAACTCGTCACATTGTGAATTCTGTTTTCCAGCATTGGGTTTATTCATGTTTTGTTGAAACTAATGAGAGAATGAATCTGAATCCGGCATATGAACAGCTTATCCAAGCTAATGTGTTACATAAAATCACTGTGGGACCAGTGCACAAGGACAAGGGGTAGAAATCAAAGGATTTGTAATCCTAAGAAGCATGTCTGATGGTGTTGTTCCAAACTCAGTAGCTGGTTCTGTCTTCTCATACCTTGCTAACCTGTTCTTTATGGATAAGATACTGTACCAGCTGGAAAGAGAAATGCATAATATGTGAGAACCAAGGGAGGATGAAAACTGCTTTGGCTTGGAGACATGAATGGGTATAAGAAGCAAGCAGGAAGGGATGACGTTGCTCTTTGCTGTTGGAGCAAAGGAGGGGGAGCTGTTCCTGTAGCCTAATATGAAAATTACCCTGTTACTTCTGGTGGAGCCAACAGGAGTGTGGATTAGGTGTCAAGGAAATGCAGATTCCAGAGGGGTCATACTGGTGCTGCTTATGATTTCATAAAATTGTTTTAACTATTGGTTCATGCAAAAATGTAACCTCATTTATCCATCATTGCCTTCTATGGGATTTTGTCTTCAATAATGTCAAACTTCATTTTCCACAACATGCAGAGAAGAGAATTCAGGTAAATTGATACTGACTTTTCTGTAGGCTGGAAGGGTGAGTTCTCCTCCAAAGCCCTCTCATTCCAGAGCATTCCTGTTCTCCTGGAGTTCTCCACACTGCTCAACCATGCCTCCATCTCCTGTGCATCACACTTACTGGAGCCACTGGCTGCACTGATGAGGCTCTGCCAAAACAACAGCAGGAGCAGAGAACTGTAACGAGTGTTCAATGTTCAAAAGGTTTCAGGAATGCAAGGGCAGAGGAAACACCTTCTGAATTACTTTTTGGAGCAAAAGGAAGGCATCATGTGCAGCTGACAATGATGCAGTCCTAAGCCCCTTGAACTCATTGACAAGGGAAGAATTCTGTAACCAAGAGAACTGAGTTAACAAATACACTGTTTGCAATTTACCATTATTCCTCAGGCTGAGAGTAGTCAAAAGATAATGGATTTTGGCTTTTGTAAGAACAGGTTCTTTCCTGCCTCTTTTCCTTCTGAGTGTAAGATACCAGCTATGCAGATGAGGGTGACAGTTTAAGTGTTCTTGTGTTTGATTGTCTCAGCAGGAGATCCAGCTTGTTGTTGGGTTTGCATATATTTGTTATACAGGACAGAACTCCGGCTGGGTGATCTAAGAAAACTTGCACAAGTACTGTCCAGAATTCTCTGGCTGAACTGATTAGTGTAGCTGTACAAAAGATATTTTTTAAAGATTATTTAAATTGCCTTTGTGTTGCTTTTCCACAAGTGCACAGGGATATGGTGTGACTGGAATGGAGGAGGTTCATAGAACTGTAGAACAGTAGAGGTTGGAAGAGTCTTCAAGTGATCACTAGACAGTGAGTCTGCTTAAAGCAGAGCCACCTTATCGGGTCAGAGCAGGTTGCTCTTGGCTTTATTCAGTACCACCCTGAAAACCTCCATCAGCAGAGGCTGCACAGCTCCTCTGGGCAGCCTGATCCCCTGCTGATCTGTCCTGAGGTGGAAAATCAGTTTGTCTTTCAGTAAGTTTTAGTCCAGACCTTCCACTTCTCTTCTTGTCTCTGAGCAGAAGCACTTTTTTTTTTTTTTTTCCCCTTCCATGAGCAAATTAACCCTGCACTGCTTATCAAGAGATTTCAAACTGCCAGAATTTCAGTTAGGCTTAATGCAGCTGCTGGGAGAGAAAGCTGGAAAAAAAAAAAAAAAAAAGGGGTTCTTCTCATTGTGGACTTTGTGTGGGAGTGTGTGCATGGAATAGCGAGGTGGGGAGTATTTGCTGTTTCTGTGTATATTAAAGTGAAGGCTTCCTTAAATATTTGTGTAGAATTTTGAGCAAATTGGGAGGGGGCTGGGCATACAACCCCCCCCAATCTTTGCATGTTTTAAGATGGCTAGCACTGTCACATATATATACATGTATGTGCACACTGTTACTGGATATTCCCCAGCTTTGAGACTACTCATGTTGACTGTTTTTTCACCTTTTAAATGTACCAGGCAAACGAACCCCTTTACATATGGGTTGGCTTTGGTGACTTGGTTAATAATTTTTTAGACTTAACCCCGAAGCCCAGTCTATCTTTATTTGATTACTACAAGATGAACAAATTCTAAACCTTTCCTCTGTTTTCAGGCTTCTCAATGCCAATAAGATCAACTGCCTGAGGGTGAACACGTTCCAAGGTCTGCATAATCTCAAACTGCTATCTCTTTATGACAACAAACTGCAGACCATCAGCAAGGGGCTCTTTGCACCTCTGCGATCGATCCAGACTCTGTGAGTATGCAGGCGGGTCACAAACGACAGCTCTCCCTTTTCCCACCAAAGATGTTGCCTGTCTTTGCAGCTGACATTAAGGCAATTTGGAAGAGACATCAGTGGAGCAGCCCCTCCTTTTCTCACAGAAAGAAAAGGAGCAAGAAACAGAAGCATTGCATCAATTCAGCCATTGGTGGCAAGGCCAGCTATCGACACAGTCTGCCCATAGTGACGTAAATGTCATAAGTGCGTTAAACTTGTACTGCTTTTTGGGAAGATAATATGTGCTTTTGACTTGTAAGACGTATTAACAACAGATGCTATTAGAATCATTGCCCAAAAGTTTTGATGGGCTAATGAGTTGGCATCTCTCCCTTCTGGGTCTGGGTCCTGCTGCTTGGCTATGGAAATGATGCCTGTGCTTGTATATATTTATATATATATAGTTGGAAGATTTAGGACATGGGCATGGCACAGATGATATATTTCAGCTGATATTTCACTTCAGAGGAATGATATGTTGTATTATTCGATCCATTTAGAAAATCCACCAAACATTTTCTGACAGTCTTTGAATGTGGAGGCTTTAGAATAGGGATCAGAAGCAAAAGGATAGGAATGACTCAGTATTTTGGAGAAGAAGGTCTCATCCCAAAGCTGTGAGTTGTAAGATATTAAGGTAAATAGTACTCCTTCAGAGCTGGAGTTGGCAGCCTGATATTCCAGCATTAAAATATTATGGGTATGTATATATACACATAGTGGAATCCACAGGCACATTATATATGGATATGCACACACATACTGGAGTATGGACATTTTTGTAAACAAATGCCCGTATATACTTTAATACTGGAAGTGCATTGGCTGAAATAGTTTTGTAAATGTTTTAATTCACACACAGATGAACTAGTAGGGATGATTTCTAGCAGCAGTGTTTCTTCCACCGGCTCAGGCAGCCACAAGCACAAGCTCAATTTTCCAGCAGGTACCTGGCCAGTATGTCCTGCTGCCAGCCACTGGAATAACCCCCTCCAGTTCTGTATATGCACAGAGGCCACAGAGAGGGTTCGTTCACAGAAGTATTTAAGGTTTGTCAAGTTAAACAACAGGCAACACCCTTAAGGTATAAACATTTCCCCTTGGTTTTCCAGGGTATTGTTGGCATTCCTGGTGGCTCTTACTTAGAATGGACTTGTTGCTCCATACCAAGACACTTTGTCAGGTGTCATGGTTCTCTGTTTTTTGGACCTCTCACACCACGAATGGCTCTACTGCAACACTCACCTTGAGTTTCTTCGGGCCCTCTCTGCTGTGTGAGCTTTCCCTTCCCACTCCTGCACAGCCATTGCCCTGTTGTGTTTTATACTCATCCTGTTAAATGACAGTTCATAAATATAACTGCAACCAGAAAAGAAGTTTCTACAGGTGGAAAACAGTAACAGAGGCTATAACTTTACACCTCTGTCCAAACCAAATTGAAACATCTGTCTTTTCTTAAAGTGTCTTTGCAGTTATTGGAGAGCTGTGTCCTGCTCCCTTGGAGGTCAGAGGGACTGAGGCAAGTTAACTTAACTGAGATCAGAACCCAGCTCTGGGAGAGACCTGACAAACTCTCCTGATACAGTGCCCAGCTGTGCCATGCAGAATGAACCAGAACAGCAGCACAGAAATGCTCTTTCTCTCTAAGATGCTCCAGCAGATTTCTGTTACCAAAGTCTAACTAGCCAGTTAAAATCAGTGCTGCAACACCTATTGCCAACTGCATAGGAAACAAGTTGTGCAAATTTTGGTGAAGGAGAATTTCTACCTTGCATAAACAGTTCAGTCTTATAAATTTTGCTCCAGGAATGAGTACATAAAAGGAGAATACTTTTACACATGATGAGTATATGGAAATATTGACTTCAATCTTGTGAAGAGAGTCCTGGATCTCTTCTGGCTTTGCCCGAACGTCCAAGGAACTTTACTGATTCAGGTTTTGATCCCTAAGAAACTGAGCTTGCTGATAAAATTTCATTTAAACCAGGGTACAAAATTATCTCCAGGTAAGGTAGGTTTCAAAAAGCAGCATGTTAAGCTTTCAGAAGGAAACACAGGACTTGGTTACAGGAGGTCTGTGTCCCTTAAAGCGGGCTTTGCTATCTTAATTTTTGTTTCCTCCCTCAAAGCACTTGCAGGAGGCTTAACGAGCTGCGAAACGTGGTAGCTCACAGAATTCTCCCATTCATGAGCAGCTCTTTGTGGTTCCTGCCAGGCCTGGGGATCGGTGGGTGGTTTTTGGTTTTGGTTTGTTTGTTTTGGGTTTTTTTGTGGGGTTTTTTTTTTTGGTGGGGAGCTTATTCAATTACTCCACTGCTCAGGCTTGCGTTTTGTGAAAAGCGGTGATGGAGCACGGTGTCACGGGTCACTTGTGATTAAACATGCCATCCTTCTCGCAGACATTTAGCTCAGAACCCATTTGTGTGCGACTGCCATCTGAAGTGGCTGGCTGATTACCTGCAGGATAATCCGATCGAGACGAGCGGCGCTCGGTGCAGCAATCCCCGTCGCCTTGCCAACAAACGCATCAGCCAGATCAAGAGCAAGAAGTTCCGCTGCTCAGGTAATTCGTTTATCCAGCCTGTGCTGCACTTTCAATTCAGAAATAAGCAGGTCCAGAGAGCCTGCTAATCCAATCTGCGGGACAGTGTTTGCTGTAATGGATATTATGGAGCATCTCGTAAAATTAAATTTGGGAAATTTGGTTAGGTTGCCCAGAAAGCCAATTAGCTTATGGATTAAAATAAAATAAAATATAAAAAAAAAAAAATACAAAAGGCAGTCTATAGCTGTCTTGTGCGTGTCTCTTAAAAACAAAGAAAAAAGGTAACAGCTTGTGATATGTAATTGTAAAGAATGACTAAGTTATGAAATATTTAAGGAAAGCAACAAAGATGTGTGTGAATCCGTGTGGCAAATGTCGTGGCTGGATTGTCATTTGTATTCAGCCAGAACTCTTAGTGACCTAATGAGAGCTGCGCCCGAGTAAGTTCTCAGGTCTTAAAGGCTGAAAACAGCATGAATGAGATTTTTATACAACTGGCAGTGGGCATCTCTGCTCTGGGGGCGAGGGGGTGGCATCGAGTCACACACTTTCATAGACTTATTGTCTTTATATCCACAAGTAGCAGGCATTAATTCAAGCCAAACTGTTGGCAAGACTTTTGGTTTCGGCAAGTTTTGAATCAAAATTTGCACCATAATTTAGGCAAAGGTTTTGTGTTGTGAGCTAAATGGAAAAACGTTTGCACTTGAAAATAACCTCCAAAGTCTTATAAACAGCTTTTTTTCAACCCTATCTCTTTTTTACGATTCAGCTGTCGGTAAAAGGACATTTGTTGCCTTACACAGAACAACTAAGCAGATGACTGGTTCTTCATGTGTTTTTCCTATTGCTTATATTGGTTATATGTATTTTAGATGACTGCTTTTTTTTTTTAATATTGTAATGACAAGCAGGTTTCCGTGAGCAAATCTATTAGTGTGTACTGAGAAGAAAAATGACTGTTATTGATGGAGTACCTTGCAGTGTTTTCTATGAAAATTACTATGATTTTTCTCTTTTTTTCCTCTGAAAAGAAACATGATTAATTGTGTTCCTGGTGGTAAAAGATTAATGATTTTAGATGGGGATGCAGCATGAAGCTGAGTGGCAGCAGCCCAAAACAAGCTGTTGTGCTTTGTGCATCTCTGAGAGCAATATGCCGAGCTAAACCTTCCCTTTATGGGGAAAATAAAATAAAGATAACTTCATTTGCAGCCAGCTTTTCTTGGGCAGGCTTGTTAAGGTCTTTAATCCCTTGTGACTCAAGCCACAAAATTTATTATCAGACCTGAAATTATGACATATTTTGTCTAGGTTTTTGGATTGTGTCCATCATAGTAACAAGATAATTAGTCGGTAATATTCATATTTAAAGAAACTGGAAATGAAAACGCATAAATATAATTTAGAAAGGAAAGTGGACTGCAGAAACAGATCTGTATAAACCTGTACCCAATTTGCCATTGTTATTTTCTTCTGCTTTTATTAATAGGCTGGAGAAATTAATGTTATGTATGTGCATGCATGCTTTGAACAATGGTACAGGGGATTGGATAAGGCAAACAGCATCTGATATCACTTAGGAAAAGTCATAGCTGAGAAGAGCTGCAGTGCAGAACACAGTACCTGGTGATGCTGAGAAGAACATTTTGTGGGAGTTCTTGTCTTGGGGGTCCTTTCCTTGAGGCATTGGGCTGTTTTTCCCTTGGTCTGCAGCTCTACATCGATATCAAAACCACATGGAAAAGGCATAAACCTGACTTACGAAGGAGGAGAGCAGGGATTGCACAGCTTCAGAACAAAGATTTTAGCTGGATGAAAACTAATGCTATTCAAGAGCTCAATAGAGAAGATATTTTTGCCTGTAGAGTTTCCAGATGGCGATGAGATACATTGAACTCGACTCGCTGTCTGCTCACATGAGACAGGGGAACGTCTAATGGTTTAGAAAATCTGAGTTTGTAAATCAATCCAGAGAACAGACATCCTTGGCACCTGTTCTGCTCAACTTGTCCCTTTGAATCATGGCTGCTTCAGGCTTGGCATTTAGCAGGAATTTTCCGTGTTTTCATTTTGAGGAATATGTTTCATCCCGGGATTTAACACAGCAGTCTCTGTGCAGAAGTGTCCATGAGGTATGAATCTTCATCACTCAGAGTATTGAGCAGTGCTTTGTGTTATCCAGGGATGAGCCTGCACAATCCCACTGGGGTGGCAGTGCTTAGTAACATGTCGGTGTCCTTGCTGGCTGTGGGATTCTGCCTCTCCAGGTTTTACATCTTTTGCGTGGTGAATGAGAAAAGAATTTTTATTTTAAAGCCTTTTGTAAACATGCATTTGTTTCTCAAATTATTCTTATTGCAGGATCCTGATATGTTCCTGTAGTTTGTTTAATACACTTAGTACATTTCAGTGGTCAGAAGGTTGGTTTGGGAGGTGGGGGGAAGCACAGGGAATATGAGGGGTTAGGTAAGGAAGCAATGGGAGGGGTTTTATCCCAATCTGGTCTTTGACCTTTGAAGAGATGAGGATGCCCAGGAAGTGGGAGCTCTGTGGGAGCAGAGTCACTCAGCCAAGGTCAGGATTACAGCAATGAGCAAGTTAATTCTAGCTGAGTTTGACACTTTGACACCAGGGAAAGGACCAGTTTTGAAGTCATAACATTCTGAGGTTGTCCTGAAGCAATTCATGCGTTTTCCACATTCCATTTTACAAGGGCACGTAGTGACAGGACACGGGGGAGTGGGTTTAACCTGTAAAATGGTCAGTTTAAATTAAGTATTAGGAAGAAATTGTTCCCTGTGAGGGTGGGGAGGCCCTGGCACAGGTTTCCCAGAGAAGCTGTGGCTGCCCCATCCCTGGAAGTGTCCAAGGCCAGGTTGGACAGGGCTTGGAGCAACCTGGACTAGTGGAAGGTGTCTCTGCCCATGGCAGGGGGTTGGAATTTTTAAAGTCCCTTTCAATCCAAGCCATTCTATGATTCAATAATCATAAAGGGGACTTTCAGAAAGGACCTGGAATGAGAAAAAAATGTGACTGTTCAGTAAATTGAGGGAAGAAAGGGAAGTGGTTTTTATACAAAGGTAAGAGAGAGGAGTGGTTAACAGGAACAGGGTTGAGAAGCTGAGATGTTCGAAGTTTCATCAGTCAAGGAGCACCAAGAAGGTCATGTCAAGAGGATACACTCAGAGATGCAGATGGGCTAAATGGAACTGTATTTGATAATTAAATGAAACCACGGGGACAAAACTATGCAACATAGTAAAGAAAAAAAAAAACCTCAGACCTAGAAAACTTCATTCTGCCCACTGCTTTCTTCAGTTTTCATTCCAGCTCCCCACCATCCTTTAAGATAGTATTTAGCCTTGTTTTTTCAATTGATCCCTTTTTTCAATTGAGGCACTTTCCCCAGATGCCATTTCCTCCCAGCACCAAATGACTCAAGCTTTTACTGATAACAGTGCAGCAGCATCTGCAGAGGTTATGAGTGGCCACAGGAAGGAGGTTCTGGGCAACAGGTAGATAATGTACATAATTCTTTTCAAAAGGGGAATTGGAAGCATTATAGCATGAAATGAAAGAACAGCAGGGAAAGGGCCGTGTTTTTGCCCAGGGCTGTGAGACAGGCAAAGCTGTTGAATATACCATCAAATATGTTTAAGCATCAGATTGCAACAGATACTATTTCCTGTGATTTTCTGCTTTCCATTTAATACAATGCACCAAAATAATAATAAACCTCCCTGTTGCTCAGCTGTCTCCCCACAGCTATCAAATCTGAGACTAAAAAAATCTGAGACTTTCTCTTGACAGAGAAATTGGAGGAACAGGCTGTGACTAATTCTCTCTCTTTTCTGTTTAGGAAAGGGAAATACTGTCATTTTCAGTGGCAGTAGTGAAATTCTGATGATCATTTTCCTCTTTTCTGCATCTGCCCGCTACGACCACCCACAGATCCAATGGTGCTTTCCAGCATTAGGGCACTGGAGGCTCCCATTCTTAGTGGGGAAAAAGAGGAAAAAAGATCAACACAAATATCCTGCCCAGTAGCATTTGATTAAGTTCACTACACAGCAGTTTTGTTTTCTAAATCAGCACTGGGCTTTAGGAGGAAGGGAGATGAATCTATGAGCAGATTGTGTTGTCTCTGTGGTAGCTTATTGTCACTTCAAGAGTTGGCAGGATCCTTGATTGCTGTGTGACACTGTGTATGAAATAGGTTTTGGAAAGAATTGCCCTTGTATTCAGCTGCATATCTATTTTTCCCTGTGATATGTTTGCATTTTTTTTAGTGTATTGTGTATTTCAAAAGGGATGAAAGTTCCACCTGCTGCACTGACACAAACTCTCGCTGATAATGATCAAAGCAACGTGTATCTACAAATACCACATCACAAAAGCTTTTTGTCTTCTAATTCTTAGAAATAAGACTCTTATAAAGAAGATTGTTGTTTGAAATACTATGAAGTAAACCTGTCCTCCTGCCTCCTCCTCCTGCATCGGGGCATACGTTGTATCTAAGTGACTTTAATTAGTTACTGCAGTTCCGGATTGTGATTTACAGTCAGAAGCACAGGGAAGAAAAGGAGGCCAATGAACTGTCTGCCAGCTCTATTCTCTCTTTTTTTGGACATGACTACTTCTTAAGCCCACCCAAAGCTAATGGGTACATATGGATCCAGAGCTTGCTAATTTAGGGTTAGTGTAATTTCTCTCGTGTTATCCCCTATCATTCGATGGTAATGCAGTTGCTTTTTGGTCACTCATAATTTTTTAAGGCATTTGATAAAACCACTCCTTACTAATTGCATTTTTTATCCTAATTCTGTGTGTCTTTTCCAGTCTCTGTCCTCATCCTTACTCACCTGCCTTGAGTTCCCTGTCTGCTTTGGAACAGAGTTGCTGTTCCTTGTAATCACCTTTTTCTGTCTCTCTTCTCTGCATTGTTGCACCCTTAAAAGCACAGAACTGCAGGAGTCAGGGGAGCACAGGTTGCTCATCAGGACGTTTTGTCCAGTCCCTACAGCAGTTCACACATTTCGTGTCCCTTGGTCCCCCAGGGTTATCCCCTCCTCTGCTCTCAGTGATATGTGAATTCTCAGTGATATGTGAATACTGTTTAAGCTCTTTGAGCTCTCAAAGTGAAAGCTGCATTGTGTTGTTACTCCTCGACCAGTGTTTAAAAATCATGAAAGGTGGGTGAATTTAATCCAGATCTTGCACCATTCATCTGATTGAAACACTCTCCAGTTGTTCCTGTAATTTGCCAATCACTCTGATGACAACTTTACAAATTCCTCCCATTTTTAGTAAGCAGATAGTCACTTACAAACCATGCATTCATCTTCCTGCCCTTAGCATTTTCTGTTTGATGGAAAGCATTGATATCTACTCATGCCTGCCTTGTGCTACAGGGACAAGGGCCAAGCTCCAGCACTTTTCTCATCAGGGCTTTTATTTGAGTGGAGTGAGGGAAAGGAATACAAAACACTGCCAATGATTTGGACAACTGGAAAATTGACTGCATTCAGATTTTTGTGTTTTGGGTTTGGGTTTGTTGCTTTTTGTTCTATTCAGTTAAATGCTGTGTGTTTTACCCTTTTTTTCCCCCTGAAAGACACAAAGACTTAGCAAAGGTACCTTCAGAAATGCTCTGAATATACCAGAAATGAGGCTGTGTTTGTGGTGCATAAGAGTAATTCTCTCTGAATGGAAGGTTGTTTAACAGCAACAAATCACCAGCATATTAAATCCCACACTGAATTCACAATTATGAGTACGATTTTTTTCACTGCACACTGAAACTGAGTATGTTTGAGCTTTGGTTTGCTTGAAATCTTTCTGAAGCTGAAGTCATTAGGGAACACAATGCAACTGCTATGACTAATGGTAATGGAACTAAATTCCCTTGTACTGTAGTTCCTGTTGTTACAGTAATTTGGCTGCACTGGACAGTGATTATAGCCCTCCCTTTTCTGCACATCTTTGACAGCAGTTCAGATCTCCACGTTAAAATCTGTGGCAGTGACTCTAAGCCTTCACTGGCTCGTGCTGAATATGATGGTGAAGGGTTCCTGCAGTGGGGGGAAGGTGGACAGAATGAGAACCATTTCACTCAAGGAAGCATAAGCTTAACATAAAACAGGTGGGTCTGTTTGGCAGAGAGTGTGGTTCTTAATAAGGAAGTAAATTGGCGTGTTCCAGTCAGAAACTATTTTAGGCTGTGCCTCATTTTATTTTTGAGTTGAAGTAGCCTTCAAAAAAAACCTAAACATCTGAACTGCTTTGTTACCCACCACCAGCCTTATTTACAATTACAGCACAGGGGCAATGAAAAGAGGGATGATGTTTAGTCACAGATGCATCCATATCACTAAGGCATCCAAATAACATAGCTGTCCTAGATTCCCCATGCAGGCAGAGTACAGAGCTATTCAGACTCCTCACTTGAGATCCAAATTGTCCTCTGGAGGTGTCTTCATTAGCTGTGGCAGAAAGCTGAGTGATTGATTAGTCTTGTAACCTCAAAAACTAAGGTGGGACAAAGTTTGCTCTCTTCTCTCACGTGTCCATTCCATGTGTCGAGATTAAGCTGAGCAAAACTTTGACCAGAGTTGCCAAGGTAGCACTTTTTTGTGTATAGTGGTCACTTGAACAGGATAAAGAAAATAATTGGAGAGGAGCTGGCATGAAGAGAGCTAGTCAGCTAAAACCAGTGCAAGGATGTGGGTGCCTGCAATTGGACAATAAATTTTTCACCTGATTGTTCTGAGACTGCAGCAGCCTCTTGAGGTGGTACAGCTTGATGGGGCAGGTAAAAATAGGATCCTATATACAAATTCTTAGCAAACTGCAGATTCAGTGACTGATCAACAGAACTGGGATTACAAGAAGTGAACTAACACTAAGAGCAAGGCATACAATGCTGCTTGGATGCAGAGGGTACCTAAAGGGAGGGGTTTTCATGAAAGCTGGCAAATATCTGGAGGTAGGATCATTCTTTTTTCAGCTTCTTTTCTGCAAAGATTTGTTCAGGATGCTCTTGTGTACATCCAAGGCTAATGGAATTTATTTTTTTAATGGAATTTACAAAACAGTGTGTTTTCCTGGTACTTTGCCTCTCCTGCGTTCTAAGGACACGAATTAGGGTTTTGACAGACTTTTCTTTGTATGCTGGTGCCTCTTGTTCATTGCAGTTGATGATTAGCCTAGGCAGTTATTGTAAGTGGTGTTTAATTAGTGCAGCAAAGGAACAGAGACTTGTTCAAAATATTCTCATGGGTTTTCTCAGGAAGAGACATTTGCAGAGCTCTGACTGCATTTGTTTCCAGTAGGACTGAAAGAGTTCATTGACACTGAAATTACTGGGTCTATTACAGATATTCCACTTAATACTGTAAATCAGTATATAATATAAAAGTCTTTGGAAGATATGAACTGTTACTTGTCACTGCTTAACAGAGTACTGTGGATGAATTTATTTGAAGAGCCCAGGCCAAAATTGCTGCTTTATTAAACCCGTGTAGGAATAAGGATATAGAACTCTGCGTCCTTCTTCACTAGAGCCATACAAAATTATTGCCAGGAATGCTAGTTATAAATGTATTTTCTAAATAAATGAGGTGTGGATTCCAGACTTATGCATACTTCGAATTAATAAGGGGAGAAAATCAGTGCCCTTTTGTGCCACATTGCATGAGCCACAAAAGAAAATTAATAATCTAATGTTTGGGCTCTGGCTGGTTTGGCAGCTTGTAGAGATTGAAGATTTATTGTTTAAAGATTCCCTTAAAAAGCTGGTTTAGCTTCTCTCTTATATTGTAAAGACAGACAGTAAATCACATTGTCTGTCAGTGCTGTACCAAACCCACAGAATGGGGTGACTAAGTTGACACTTATTTTCTGGCATTCCCAGGTAACTGTGAGTTGACTTTTCTGCATTATAAGGTTGGGTGGTAGCAAAATGGTGAAGCAAAGACCCTTCTGTATTATCTGTCATCTCTGCTCAAGTACTTGTATTGTTCTTCATGTGGGCAATGAATAATCTGCTGGATGCTGACTTTGTTCTTCGGGCAGTGCAAAGCCCTTACTAAGGAAAGTGATATGTTTTTAAAAGCACAAGCACTGACCTTCACTGAAGTCCAGCAAAATGTTCTGAGCAGTTGCAGAGGACAGACACTGCCTCCCTGGTTTGTGAATCCTGCAAGACCATTTGAGATGTGACTTTCAAAAGCACTGTCCACTGGCAGACGCTGAAGTCAGTGAGAGTTTTATTTCAGAGAGGGCTGTCAAGCCAAAACTGAATGCCCTGCTTTATGTGTCAGAGTTGCAGCAGTGAGTTACAAGAAGCAAAGCTGTTTGAAATAATCCAAGATGCTGGGAAGACAGAATGCTTGGCTTCCATCAGCAAATGAGGTATCAAACCCAACAAATATGTCAAGCAACAGAGTAACAAAATGCATTTCTGTAGTGGCACGTGTGTGCTCCCTTCCTGTAAAGTGCAGTTGAAATAAATAAAGAAAAAAAGACAAGAAAAGCAGTGGTGATTACAGATGTCAGTGTAAGTGGCCCCAGCATAAAAGGCTCCTGGGAGCTGAAATCAGGCTCAAAGGGTGCTCGGGGAGCATTTGATGCCAGAGCTTGGCCATCAGCTCAGAATCTGCTGTTATTAATATGGGCTGAGGTATTTCTAAAGTTGCATTTAAATAAATGGAGCAAACCAAAATGGCATTTGCACTGAAAGGAGACACCAGAAGAGAGTAAGTAATAAAAAGCAGCGTAGATTGGGCATTCACTACGTGATGGAACTTGCACATCCTTCCTGGAAGGAGCTGTTGGCAGTCCTTTGGCAGTATATTTTCTATGAGACCAGTTCTGTCTGAGTCCAGCCGGGCTCTGTTCGTGTTCACTAACCCCCATTGTGCTCCAGGGTGTTCCTGCAGTTGTAGCCTAAAGGATGACCTCTTGTATCCAGCACCTTTTTGCATGGGTGGAGTGGAGAGCAGCTCCCCGTGAACCTTCAGCTTGTGCTTCTCCATGCTGCTTCCTCTCAACGCTCCTCTCTCTCTGGCGCTGCCTAACTCTGACTCTGGCTGTCCATGGGGTTTTCCTTTGTGCTTGATCTAACCATGTGGTAGAACAATACAAATGGAACATGGTTCTGTCAAGCACCATGGAAGGCTGCATACTCCCTGCAGCATGGCATGCTCGGATACTTCTGCTGGTTTCAGAAGCATCAAAAGGTGAGAGATTCCCCTTTTCTCCCAGGAAAAAGATAAAAAAAAAGGTGAGGTGTTGCTTAACCAGGCTCCTGGGCATGGAGGGGGGAGCCCGAGTGATGTTTGGGACAGACTTTCTACGGGGCTTGCATGCAGAATAACCGTTTCTAAGTAATTAATCTGTTTAATTGCTCTTACAGTGGAGAAGTTAGGCATTCTGTTGGTTACTATGATTCAAGGGTGATTCCAGCCATACCTACAGAGGTGAAAAATCAGTCTTCTTCCCTTGTAAATAATGTAAGCTGCATCTGTGTCTTTGAGCTGTCCGGTCCTTCTACTTGAGGTACTCTGGATACCATTTCTGTAACAAGAGGCCTGCAACTTAATGTGACTTTAGACCTGATCTGAGCAATCTTAATGCACTGTGAAGAAATACCATGCAAAAAAAAAACCTTCAGAAGAGTCTGCAAAGTGGTTTTTTTCTTGAAATGACATGGGTAACATGGTCTGTATGAAAATACTGTTATCCAACAGTTCCATGTGACAAAGCTGAGTCAGCGGACACAAATGGACCATTTTAGCCTTGACAAATCTTTAAATACTTGTGCCTAACTTCTCCCCTACATAATGACACCTATTCACAAAGGACTTTTAAGAGTCTCATACAGAAGTTTTCTTATATGGAAAAAGTGTCTAGTCTTGCAGATTTGTTACATATCTGTTGTGGAGCCATTAGAAGAAGGACATCTGATATATCTATAATTACTGATAAGAACTAATAGCAGCAATGTGAAATGATCACAAACAATGTACCTCCTTTTTTCCTATGAGAATTGTGATCTTGTGGTTACATGAAGGAGTAAGTATTGAGATTCCTGGGGTTTTATCCAAGTTTTAGACCAAGTGATCTCTGTGGTCATATTTTTGGTGCCAAATTTGAGGCAGCTGGATCATTTTCTATAGTGAATGCATCAGGTCAGCTTTCAAACCCCTGTCGAGACAGCCTGATGTGTTGCAGAGCAGATCATCCAGCACTCCTTTTCAGCCCTCTGGGCAAAGCTAAGCTTCAAGAACTGAATTCAAGTTTGCCAAACAATGCTTAAAAAGAAGAATAGGACAAAAAGATATTTCTTTCTGTTGCTTAATTTCTCCATGTGTGTATCAGAGAGGCACCGAAAATTTTCAATCACTTGGAAATGTGGTGCTTCTTTATCTCGATACTGCATGTGTGTTTGTTTTATGACACTGAGAAATTGCACTGCCCTGGTACCTGATAGTGGTGTCACATTGGTTATGAAAAGAAAATGTTATCAGTAACTAGCACTTCAAATAACCACAGCTGCCCTCAGTTAAGCACAGGCCTTGCTGTTGCCTTGGATGCCTGTTTTACAGCAAACTTAATTCTGCCTGATTTTGGAAATTACCAGAAACTCCTAGGTAATGTTCTGTCCTGCATCAGGGATGATTTTGGGCAAGAAATGCTTCGTGCATGTGATGGTTTAACTGTGCTTCCTGAGTCGTGTTGAGCTCTCTTGGAGCCCTGCAGTCCTGCCCTGATAAAGCCCTGTGTGGAGAAATGGATATATGCGCTTAAACAGTTCTGCAAGCAGATGGCTGAATTTCACGTTGCTATCCCAGATGGGAATATCTTAATAGAGCAGCCACCTGTCCAAGTGATCTCAAGGCTCGGGTCAAACAGTAAATTTTATCTAGTCTTTGGCAGGTGATTCCTGCTGTCTCACAGGCCGACAGATGACTGAGTGCCTGCTGAGCTCTTGGTTACTTTTGACTCAGAGCTTACCTGGGTAACTCTTATTTAAACTCACTTAGAAAAGGGGGAGGGGGAATAAAAAAGAAAATATTAAAAAGAGAGAAAGAACAAAAAGTATGAAGGGGATGTTTGCCCCCTGCCTCTCCTGCTGAGCTGAGGCTTTTCCCCTGTTGCAAAGTGTGGTGGCCATGGACTGATGCCCAGGCAGCATCACCTCATAGCTGATGCAGTGTGGAAAGGTTTGTGCCATCAGGAGAGCAGGAGCCAAGTCAAAATGTGGTAAAATTCTTTATTTACTTTGCCAGAAAGCTTGAGAGAAAACCAAAAACTGATTTTCAACCTCTAATGTTATATACTCCTCCTTCTCCTTCATAAAACATTCCAGTTACTTTGCTATCCTTTCTTCCTGAAGGAACATGAATCTTGTATCCATCAGCAGGCTCAAAATTACACTTAATAAATTTTTACCCTAAGTAACTTCATGTTGTTTGTGATTTGGTTTTTTTCAACAAAAGTTTTTACTATGAAAATCAGAAGTACCTCTTCAAGGGGTTAATTTGGGGATTTCCAAGACGCTTTCTGATTACTGAAAAATGTTGGTGGGTTTTTGAATGTGTATTGTAATTGTAGCAATTTGAATAAACTCTGGTCCTGATAACTGTTCCTCTTTGGTGTTATTTCCAAGGGATCATAAATGACTACCAAGCTTGGAATTGTTAGGACTTGAAATCAGATGTTGGGATTTTTTTCTAAAGGATGAGAGTTTAAATGATGGTGCTATGGGGAAAGGCTTAGACTGTATTTTTATGATGCTTTAAAATGTCCAGTGGTCCTATTATTGTAAGTGCTGTGCTGTCACTGAAGTCACACTTTAGATGTACAATTTACAATAAGCACAAAACCCAGCAAAGTATTTAACACCACTGAAGTGGTTGAGTACAGAGCTGTGTGTCAAGCTTCTCACAATCCAGTCTGGAATTACAAAACTAAACCAGAGCGTGTCTGTGGAATCAAAATGTTAGATTGCCTGTAGAATCGCTTGTTTTCCCTGCATGGCTCTATGGAGGTAATGTGCAACATAAATTAAAATAATAGTGGGTTTAGGCAGCTTCTTTTTTCTTTCAGAAAATAGTATGTGGTCATAAAATGAGCAGTGGAGTATTTATCAGTCTGGGAAGGGGAAGCAGGTGATGAATGTCATCAGATCTCTGAAACCAAATTTCAGCTCAGGTTTAAGGTTTTATTGATGTTTTTGGGTTCTTAAGTAATTTGCTCAGCCTGTTCCCAAGAAAGCCTTGCAGTTGACTGTTTAAACTTTGGGAAAGAAATACTTTGTGGTAGTTACAACCACTGGGTATTTCAGGAGGTTGCTGAGACAATTCTGGTGCTCCCATTATGAAATACGAAGTGAGTGGGCAGGAATTGCATGGCAGGGGTTTGGCAACACTTTGCTTACATACACATTTATTAATACTCCTGGTTCCTTGAAGCCCTGAGATCGAGTTTCCAACCTGCTGTTCCTAAATGAGAAAAACCAAACCTGAAAAGGACAGATTAGTTCGCTGAGCCTAATTGGAAAAGCATTTCATTAGAATGGGTCAAAAACCTAGTCAAAGAGGTCTGGCAATCATGGAGTAATGGTACATCAGGGAGTGCTTCTCACTAAGTATGTTCTACCCGTTCCTTAATTAAAATGAAAATGATTTAAACTGCTATTACTTTCCTTTTGCTGTTTGTTTAACATAGTTAATAAAGGTATCTAATTGTTGAAAAACTGACAAGGTTCTCTAATAAAAGGTTGCTCTCAAAAATAGCTCTGATAGCTGAGATCTGAACTTTTGGGGCTTTTTAATGACATCTTTAAAAGTCTTTTGTCACTTGAATTCTTCCATGAGATGCCTTTTCCTTGTTGCTGGACTACCTTCCAAATGGGAAACAGTATCTTTGCTGGAAAATACCTCAACAGGTAGGTTTGTTAGACAAGGAATTAATCTAAGAGGGAAAGAGCAAAAAAACAGAGGCCAGTCTTGGGATTTTAAAAAGTGCTGAGCAAGATTCCTTGGCAAGCATTCAAATGGTGTGCAGGAGCTGGGAGCTGACAGGAGGCAGTGTTGAGGATAGATTCCATAAAACCTGTGATCGCCACGGTTATCAGCAGCTGTTTGCTGGAATGTGTTTTCCTTTCATTGCAGGGTCGGAGGATTACAGGAGTAAATTCACCGGGAAGTGTTTCATGGACCTCGTGTGTCCCGAGAAGTGTCGCTGTGAGGGGACAATCGTGGACTGCTCCAACCAGAAACTCACCCGGCTGCCCAGCCACCTCCCCGAGTACACCACTGATCTGTGAGTGGGGCTCTCCAGGGGCTGCTCGGCTTTCCTACTGGCTTTCCTATTTTTAAAGGTTGTGAAAGGGGCTCAAACAACTGAAGGCACCTCCTGCTTCATCCTTGTGTGAAAATGGGGAAGACCTACAACTCTCATTTCCTTAGTGTTCGTGCCAGCTGTGGGGATGGGGCAGGAGCCATGGCCCCATGCACCAGCCAGCTCCTCTGTGTGTCCTCCTAAAGTCCTGTGGTTCCTTTCCACTCAGCCTTGGAGTCCTCTCTCTTTTCCCTTTGGTCATTTCTATTTAAAAAATGGTTTAACCCTTGTGAGCAAACCTGTGATCAGGAGCTTGTTCCATCTCAGCAATGTGTGCTACTTGGGTGAAATGGCTCCCACTGAAACTAATGTAGTGTTAAGCTGCAAGTAATTTTATGAAATTTATTTGCTTTGTGAGATTCTTCAGAATTCCAAGCATAATACATTGCTAAAGAGAGTCTGAGAAAACATGTTTATTACTTAGTAACTGAAGAATCTGGTTATTTTCTTGCATTAGTAGCCACTTCAAACAGAATTTCCTTTTTTTGTTAGCATTGCACTTATCCTACTTATTCTATTTCAACCCCCATAAAATTTTTTGATCTGAAGTTAAGATAGAAAAACATAAAGGCCTCCAGAAACACAGCAAAGCCTCTCCATAGCAAAATGGAGCTACGTGTAATCAGAGAAAGAATTTTGCATCCCAAGCCTGCCAGGACAGTGGCCTTCACATTAACTTTGAAGACCAGTAGACACTGACAGGAAAGGACCTAAAATCAGATCCCTTCTGTTTGTGTGGCCCACATCTCCCATTGCATGTCCTGCGCAGCTGAGGGAGATTCAGTCACGCAAACAAGGTTGTGTGTAATGGATAAGGTCAGTAATTCCTTATCCCGTGCCTCGGAAGATGAAGCTGCTCTGACACTGTCCTTTGGCATTACGCTCTTAAAGGCATCCTAAGCTTTTGCTCAAGATGCTCTTCTATGTTCCCTTCCTTCAAAGCTGAACTCTTTTAACTGAGAGTGCCTTGCTTAACAAAGGTCGTGGTTCCCTGTGTGGCACAGAGATATCTCTGCAGGCATCTGTGAAGTACCAAATCCCTCTCTGTTTGTTCCCATCAGGCGCCTGAATGACAATGACATTGCTGTTCTGGAAGCCGTTGGACTCTTCAAGAAACTGCCCAACCTCAGGAAAATGTAAGTCTGAGTTGCTTATTGGAACACACACTGCCTTGGATTATAAGGAAGGAGGAAATGATGCTTTTTTACGGTTCAGTGCTGCAGTGGTAGAAATCCTTTTTTTTAATGTGAGTTTAAAGAAACTGAACAAGTTGCCTCGTAGATGGACAGACACAGTTAAGCCACATGGACAGATTAAGATCCCTAGGCTGACATTTCATTGGTTTGTTGGGCTATATTTCTTTAAGTCTTTGAATCATAGAGACTGACAGGAATTCTGTAACAGAGTTTATTCAGATATGCTTATTGTTAGAGAGGACTACAAAGCTTAGCATTTTGGTTTGGTCTTTCAAGTGTATTGCGTGACTCCAACCGGGGTATTTTTTTCAACTAGTTAAAGGAAAATTATATTGCAACATATAGATGATGGCAGCTTCGTTCAGTCATCATTGTTTTAGAGAGGAGAATCAATTAGCAAACTTAGAAATCAGTCATTCAAATATATTTGTGTAATTCTGTTGATAGCCTTAGTCCTGGCACTGTGCAATATATGTATTTAATAAGAGATGTGTTTTGGGAAGAGGATAATATGATACCTCCTGATAGTTTTCAAAATGGATTTTTTCTGAAGTTATTTAAAGTTTTAACCCTATGCTAATGTCTCGTTTAACTGTTTACCTTTAGTAAGATTTTATTGCCTGAATCAAAGTAATTTAGGGTAACCAACCAAGCCAGGCTGTTTATTCTGTATTCATTTCAGGTGATTTCTGCCAGCTGGAGCTTCCCAGCCATTTGAATCCGTGTGAGATCTCAGGGGCCTTGGAGGCATCTGTAGTGGGGTTCTTTTGTCACTCTTATCTCTGCAGGAGTTTCAGATGCAGCACTGCAGGTTTGGGAGGGGGGTTATATTTGTGCAAGTACAGACCACCAGACTTGGGGAATTAATCATAAACATTAGCCTTGTATTTGGTGAATGATCCATAATTTGTAGCTGCAGTGCACTTAGAAAGGTCGTTGACACTGCTGAAGTGCTCTGTTCCCTCTGTAAGAAGGCAGTAAATGGCAATGAAAAATGCACGTTACATAAGTGTGTACACAAACTGGAGAGCACCTGTCCTCATCAAACCTTCAGGACTCATGTTTGGAAAACTGCAGAGGTGTGATAGCTGGAATAATTTCTGTGGTTTCCTTCAAAATTTACTGCAGGCAAGTTTGGTGCTGTCCTTCACATTCCCACCCATCACTCAGGGATGCCTTGATGGGTCTCTGTTGTGAGGCATAAATGCAGCATGAAACTGTTGTGGGAGTTGTTTTAAGAGTTTCTGTCCTGGGAAAGAATTTTTCATCTGCCCTTGGAGGGTGCTGAGAGCTGAGATGTGCGGGCACAGGTCAAACACATGGCAAAACAAGTCCCACCCTACAGCTCAGAAACTGTGTCTCTCAATCTGTGTGTGGCAGGAATGTGGTTTGTGTGGTCTTAATTGGGTCTTATTGCTGCTATTAAATTAAAGAGGAAGAATATTAACCCAGTCCCCATTTTTTAGCGCGTGTAAGGGACAAGACCCTTTACTACTTTTTGACTGACAATATTGACTCTGTCTCATGGTATTCCTTGTCTGTTCAAGTGTTAAAGGCAGGTGGAGGAATCTGTCTGGGAGTTGCACTGCTTCCTAGGCTTAGAAAAACAGCTCAGAGCTTTACAGTGGCAGAACATTTGCCTAAATCACTTTTTTTTCTTTTTTTTCTTTATTTTTTTCTCTGTGATACTCTGTTGTCTGAAAATGAATCTGAACATCTGGATATCTGAATGGGTATTTGAATTCTTGCCCTCCAGTTGTCCTTCAGTTTAGCACTAGTGACAGATCCGTGTCAAGGAACTTTGCAATGAAACATCAGTTGAGGGTGCCGTGGTTCCACTGGGGCTGGCACAGCTCCAGCGTAGTTCCAGGGAGAGAGGAGTTATCTCTGCCTTCCTCTTGATGGATGTTTCACCTTTTAGTGCCTCCCCATCTTATATTATGCTTGTGTAGCTTTGGTTTATAACATGAACACCTTGAGGGGGGTTGTCAATTTGACCCTAAGAAGGATTTCAGACTTTGCTTGTGCTCTCACCTTTGTCCTTTTGTCCCTGGAGCTCCATCAGGTGTCCGTGTCTGTAGGTGTGTTGTGCCATACAACAGTCTCCTGGGTTTTCCAGTTTTGCAAGGGAAGTAGTTATAGATTTGGCATTGAGATAAGATTATCATAGTTTTGAGATGTACAATATTTTTATTAACTTCATTTCTTGGTAAAGGTGAGCTTCCTTCTTTTGTTTAAAAAAAAAAAAAAAAAAAAAACACCACCAAAACTAAAAAGTATCTATCTCTAAACACGAGGAGGACATTTGACAGTTCATTGTTTTAAATCTTGATTGTGTTATAAAGCAAATATGAAAAAAAGAAAAAGGAATTGTCAGACCACCTCTGCAAGAAGTGGTACTGCCAACCCCACCTCTGATATGTAATTAGCTTTTGTGGTGCAGTTTGTCTGTAAATAGTCCTCCTAAGCTGAATCTTATTGTATGATGTGTCAGCCCAGGATTTAATACATTTTAATGCAAAACAAAATTGAATTCCTGATATAGAAATATAAAGGTCAGAGATTCATAATGCAAAGTGTTACCACATTTTATTTAGGAATCAAATAGCTAAAATTACCCTGCTGGTTTTTAAAAGGTTAACCTGTCTGCATATGCCTTAAAAAAAAAAAAAAATCAACAATAATTAGCTGCAAAATCTCATATGCATAATGCTATTTTCCTAACCTAAATTTGAATTCATCTCTGTGGGTGATGCTTTTCACAGTAGAATAAAAAGCTTGATGTAGATTCTTCTGGACAGATTTAACCCAGTCCAGAAGTAATTTTCTGGGTTCTCCAGTGAACTCTGTGTTGCTTTCGTTGCATTCTTACCACATTGCCTCCCCTCACCTTGCAAGTGTAAAGGGAAGCCTTGTCTCTGAAAGCTGAAGTCCCATCACAGTCATTTCCAGGCTCCAAGGACTGTGCCATTAGTATTTTGCAGGGTGGTTAGAAAAGAGCACTTTGAATCTGCTGGAAGTGCAGGAGAAATACAAGGATGTGTTTCTGAGTATTTGAAGAGTGGGAGCAGCTCCATGACGTGGATTTCTGGGAGTATCCCATCCCCAGGGGATAGAAAGGCTCCAGGACCTGCTGCCCTCCAGCCCTGGGAGCTGGAAGGTTCTGCCTTTCACAGGTGGTTATGTTTGCAGTGGGAGATGTTCTCACTCAGCACAGCAAGGTCTCTCATCAGGGATGGTGAGGGGAGACATCACCATCCACAAATTTGGACTTGTTCTTGCAGTAAATACCAAATTCAGCATGAAGCAAACACTGAGGACCCCACAACTCCCTGGGACTACCTCAAGTTGTTAATCAGAGAACAAACCCTCCAGTGCCTGTGGACTCCCATGGCAGTGGGAGCCTGGAGGGGTCTTCTGACCACAGAAAAAAAACCCATGAGTACCCAACTCAGTGGGAACAGATACCCTTGCTTGAGATGGGATGCTGACCCACAGGGAGAGGCTGCAGCCCCCAGATATCATCTCATCTCCAGAGCCTGCTCATGCCCACAGGAAATCAGTGGGACTGACCATTCCCAGTGAGATCCCAGCGGCTGTTTCAGGGGGAAAAAATCAGCAGTGAGCTCAAATTCAGAATATAAAGGGGAACTGCCACCCTTCATGCAGTGCTGGGGAGAAAGGGGACTGACCCCTTTTCTTGAGGACAAGAGCAATAAAAAATATTTACCTCAAAACCCGAAAGGGTCACTTAACAGTTCATTCTGCTAAGTCTTGCTTAGTTACAAAGTGAACATATAATATGGTCTTATAATAAGAAGTGTCAGGCTGTCTTGGCAATAGCTGGTACTGCCAACCCACCTCTAGTATGTAATTGCCTTTGGAAGCTTAATGTGTAAGTATTTCTACTGGATTCAATTGTATGGAGTGTCAAGACAGTGTGAGACCAGGATTTGAAGCATTTTGCATGTCAAATAAAATTGAATCACGATAAAGTTTGCAGACTTGGAAGTCAGTTTCGAAACCAGAATCTCAAGTTTCCCAGGGAGGCAGAAGTAGTTTGTGTCCTTGGAAAAGGATGTTACCTGCTGTTCTTTCCCCTGAGCATGAATTTTTCCATGGCAAATGAGGTTGCAGTCAGCTGTCACTTGTTATACAGAAACAGACTTTATTTTCTGGAAAACGTATTGCAAAGTGTGTTGTGGTTCGTGGCATTTGGGCTCCTCATGCACCTCCCTTTTTTCTTCAGTGAGGCCATCAATCTGCTCTGCTGAATGAGTGTAGGAGTGTCACTGGGTGCAATTCACTGTCTCTCTGTAGTGTTTAAGACTTTCAGTGCCATCCTGCTTCTGAAAACAGCTCACACTATAAAAACCAGCCAGACTGTTGGTGAAGTCTGTAAAACCTTCTCGGCATCTTGCTGAGGAATGCAGCAGCACTGGGCTTTTCTTCCTGGCAAATACTTGGAGATTCCAAACACATCACCAGCTGACAGAAATATTCTAGGGAAATCCCACTCAGAACATGCTGGTTTTTATAACGAAAATACAGGGTTTGAGGTGAGACCAAGCAGAGCCTTTGCAGTCCTCTGGATGGGAAGGTGTGTCAGTAACTCAGCAGTGAACACCACCCTGGAATGTTACCATTGAGCCAGCAGGTACAGCAGGATTGCTTCTGTTAACTCTGAATAGAATCCAACTCGGTCTGTGCTGAACTTATGAGATCAACAGAAATAATATTATTATAAACTTTAGCCATAAAGTAAATGCAATCTGTCTGAAAAGTGAGCTGTGTGAACAGTGTCACCTTGATAGCTTCTTGATCTGTTCATTTCCTTTTCACAGCCCCCCATAAAGTAGACCCAGGCTTTCTGAAAATTTATTTTGACCTCTTGCCCAAAATAAAAGTCTGGAAATAGGATTAAATGTTATCACCAGGGTAAATCAGGGAGTCCTTGCAATAAGCCTTCATGAGTGACCAGGTTGACTACAGGCTCCCATTTGGGTCCTGCCAGAGGGCAGGAATCTCAAGGCTCACTTTTTTTTCCACTGTCTTCCAGTATTTCAAGAAGAATTCCTTATAGAAGCTTAGTGTTGCAAGAGGCTGGGGCTTTTCAAGAAGTGGGAGTTTGCTACGAAGTCTGTCAGTAATTTGCTTCTGCTGAAACAATTCCTTGTCAAATGTGATGATCACATTTGAAAGATTCTTTTAGGGCTGGGAAGGACAGAATCAGAGGTCTCTGAGTTGCAGAGCAGGAAAAGTTTCCAGTGCTTTCATTTTTCAGGCTTTGTATCAGCTGATTATTTTTGTTGGTAATTGCAGACTGAAAAGTGTGTGATTTCTCATGTTTATTATTGTAGCTGTTCAGACTTTAGGTGGAAACTCTTTTTTTGGTGAATGAGTGTTGTCATCTACCCTTTTTTTTTTTTTTTTTTTTTGGTGCCATTCTGATACAGGGAAACTTTAATTCAGGAAGACAAATAACAAAATCCAGGCTGGCAGAACATCTGCTTTGACAACACTCCAAGCAGGTTTGCAGGGCAGTGTCATCTTTATCTATTTATTATTGCAGAGCTTGTCTTTCCTCTGCCTTGCAACTTTGATTTCACTGTAGCATTTAATCTTGGATTTTCAAATCTTTTGCATGGGAAAGGTATATATAATTGGCTTCTCCTGAAGCTGCTGGCATATTTTTGGACAATTTTGTGTCATTGATCTGATCAGGCATTATTAACTCAAATGAGTGAAGTTGCCTATCAGAAGTTCTTTGGCAGCAATTAAAATTCAGATGGTTTGCATTGCATGAAGGTGCCAATTCCCTTGCAGATGGTGACCAGCCTCTGTCTCCAAGATTTGCTCTTTCTTGCCTTCAGCATCTAATAGGCCATTAAAATCACACCCATGTTTTAATATATGCAACTAAATGTCTTTTAGATGGTAAAAAGTAACTGATAAAACTTCATAACTACAAGTGTAGGTCAGTGTGCAATCTGTGACTTGAAAGTCAAAGTCTGTCTAATAAAGTAACTCGCCCTCTCTTCCCACCACAAACATTTACTTATTTATTCATTCATTTTTGTGCAAATATGCACTGTGGCATGATCTTTACCAGGAAAGGGATCTGTGGGAGCATATATTTATGCCAGCATTCAGAAGAGATGCTGAGCTATAAACATTTCCACTAGAGAAATAGCTGAGCCCCAAAATTAAATGCATATGTCAGAATATCCTTCCTTGACTTGCTCTGACACTGAACATAAACTCTTCATGTGAGCGTTAGCACAAAGCACTAAACTTCTGGAAAGCAAAATCTGCATGTAAGTATTTCTATATGGTTTTATGTTATTTTTGGCTGATTGCTGGCGTGCTCCTATTCTTTCTGATCACAGAATGCACAAGAGGTGATGGGCCACATGCTGTAGGGCCCACTCTCTGACAGTTGTTCAGCAGACATAAACCAGTGTACTCCAGTTTCCCACATGAAACATATCTCCAAAACTCAATTTTTTTTTTTATTAAGTGATGACTTCTGCAAAGAGCAAGACCCATATTATTTCTATCTGAGGCCAAGCTGTCTCTTGCCATGCCTTCTGTCAACTTTTATCCCAGTAAGATTGCCAATTCTTCTGAGCAGAGTAGCCCAGGTGTTAATCTGATACCTTGTCATTTGTTTTATATCACCTGGAATTGGATTTTGAAACTATTACTCATGCTGTGTGTGTACTGGGATCATTTGTGGAATAATGTGCTATTCAGCATGAGTAATGGTGTTGGAATTTGGCATCTTCTTGGGAGCAAGAACGTGTCTTGTGCTTTCCCTCTTTTGTTGTGGATAGTGAAACAAAGAATAGTGTTTCCTGTCATAGACCTGAACAAATAGGATTATTCATCATAATCTATACAGGACATCATGGGAGACACTTAAAGGACGGAGGCCCAAAGTTTTAACGTGTTTAAGGCCTTCTATATAAATGTTTTAAATAATTAAATGCCATTTATTTTTATGCATCTCTAATGGCACTTTTATCATTCAGAAATTGTCTGTTCCTCGGGGTTTTCACAAATATGAAATATTCAAAAGATTAATTTTGCATTTCAGCAGAACTTCGTTTGACTTTGTAGATCAGAGTTTTCTGTGTTGATCTATAAGCAAACATCTTGAGGTGGTATAGGCAGAGTAAATACTTAAAAAATAATTCTGTATATTGCAGTGGCTGTGAATTGACAGTTAAGTGATACTCATTTCACTTTGATTGACAGTGTTAGATTTAAGTGCCTGGGAGTTGGTGAGTGCACATACTGGAATTTGTATCACATACATGGGACACTAAATAAAAATGGTCAATATTTCCACGTGTGACACCATTTCAGTGGTAGTAACGTTACCTGATCCTCACCAGATGAGAGCATAGTCCCAAGCTTTGCCCATAACTTCATGGACATGAATCAGAGGTTAGAAACTCTCACTTATTGCATTTCTGAGACACAGATAAGAAAGAACCACGAGATGTTAAAGAGCTGGTAATTCCATTAATTTAAATTATCTTGATGTATCTGATTAGCTGTGCTTTCGATGTGGTTTCTGGATGCTCTCCTTGCTGAATGAGTATCTCTTTAGATAACCACTAAAAAGGCACAGATTCTTCCTATCCTCCTCCTTCCACTGTGGTGATGTATGTTTGGAATGGAACACCACTGATTTCCTCATTGTGACTGGTTGTGTCCTTCCAGAAATCTGAGCAACAATAAGATCAAGGAGATCCGAGAAGGCACGTTTGACGGAGCTTCAGGAGTGCAGGAACTGATTCTGACAGAGAACCAGCTGGAATCAGTGCATGGACGGATGTTCAGAGGCCTCACAGGCCTCAAGACCTTGTAAGTGCAAAGACGTGTCTTTGTTCCTTTCTGAGTGCAGTGGGAGTGCCCAAGGTCGGGGATTCCTGCTAAAATATCTGCTACTAGACAACAGGTGCTACTGCTGGCTCTTGTAGCACGGTTATGAAGCCCTCAGTATATTTCTAGCTCTGGGCAGGTTTGAGATTTATCTGCTATATCTGTAAAATAAACAGATTTTCAAGAATTTCAGCAGCAAAATGAAGGTGAACCTGGCGTGTGCTGAATCTGTGCACTTTTAATCATTGAATGCTTCTGTTATTTTGTTATTTCCTGTGGAAACAAGGCACGTGGGAATGTGTGCTCTCTTGTAGTCCATCCTCCCACTCCTCCTCCACCCAAACTGAAATTGTTGATCTGCTTTTAAAAAGCCTCAAAGTGGAACAGGAGCTGACAAAGGTGGTGGGCACTCACTCTGAAGTGAAAAGTACCTCTCTTGCATAGTCTACCCTGCTCTAGAAAGCAAGCACTTGACTAAGTGAGGGCTGTCAGTAAATAGACTCTAGGAATCAAAATGCAATTAAAATCTGCCATTTATTCATTAGCCACAAACGCTTCTTAAGTTGCAAGGTATGGCAAAATTACTGCAGCGCTTACTCAAGCATAAAGAGAAATTCAAGTTTCATTTCAAGGACTTTGGTCTGTAATGGCAAATATGGAACTTTTGCTGTTCCTTTAACATTTTTTTTTTTTTGGTTACAGCCATCTGTTCTTTAATTTAATGTATGCACTTTACTAAGGGATTTGAAAATACTGCCCACAGATATTAAATTAATTTTTATATCATAAAGCAGCCCGTGGCAATGCTCCTAAACAAAATTCAGCATTTTTTAATAAAAAGATACTTAACATTCAAGCTATCCTGCTGACCTGACCTACATTTCCCCCAGCTGATAAAGCAGTCCAAATATACACAGCATGATATGAGGATCTGTGAGTCTAAGTTTTCTTTCAGGAAGGGCACACGGTGCGTGGTGAACCATGATATGAAACCAAAGGGTTTGGCTTGAGGGGCATATATTGCTATCCATTAATTGACTTTCTTTCAGCATTAGAATAGTAATCTTTTGCAAAGGGGCCACATTCATAAGGGTCAGGGTCCAGCTTTTAAAAGACTGTATATTCCTGAAATGTAATAAATCACTGTGCAAGATATTTTGGTGTCCAAATTTGGACAGCTCAGTACTCCACGTGTAGAGTGTGTGTCTCTATGTCCTGTGAGTCTTTCCTGACACAGTTTCACCCCCACCTGCAATCCCAACATTACTGAGAGCGTGGTGCCTCTGATGGTAACTGCACAGAGAGCAGTAACGCAACAGCATCGTGTTCAGCCTTCAAACATGATCCACTGAATTTCTTCCCAGCCATGTTTAATCTCTGTTTGGTGTTTTTCAGGTATTACTGATGTAGCACTTAAATGCCCAACTGGCAGATACCAATCTGAGATTTAAATCCAGACTCCTCAGGGAGCCTGAATTTTCGTTGTCCACTGCATGAATTTGATACCAAGATGTTTGACCCTCCTCGATTTGGAGGATCAATTCACTGGAACAGCAGCGTGAGCTGCTTGTATTTTGTGGATTTTTGCTTTAATTACTGAATAATATTTCAACTAAGTAGGAAAATCACAACAGTGCAGTGGTGTTTACAGACCCAGATATTGATTGGCACACAGTGTAACAAATACACATGAGCCTTTTTTGCAGTGGAGTGAAACAAGATACTCCAGTCTTTCAGATTGATTGGGCTCTGTCGTGGAGTTCATTGTTACCATAACAACTCCGAGAGATGTATCTTCCAAAACACAGCACTGATTCATCTGGTACAAGCACTGAGCAAAAATCATTTTATAGGATGATTACTGTTTTTCATCTTCTCAATTAATGATGATAATGACATTTCAGAGCTTGTGCTAGGTCTGGGAATCTTTCCTAAGCTGTTCCTTGATTTCTGCTGAGGATGCTGTTCCCTTCCATACTCTTGCAGTGTGGATTACAAAAAACACCCATGATAGTAGGAGAAGTAATGCAACCAGTATTGTTACTGTCACATACTTCTGGCAGTCTTTCTCAATTCAGTTCAGAAATATGTCCTAACTTATGATTATCCTGACTCTGATATTTACTAAATTGAGCCTTTAATTTTTATTTCAAGTTTGTCACTAGTCATAATTGTAATAACATACTGCATTCAGATGTGGATCTCCCCATCAGCTTCTAATGTGGTGTGGAAGAGATGTGTTTTAAATTCACGAGACTGTGTTTACATGACTCCAGTCCTCCTCTGGCTGGGTTCTCCTTCAGCAATCAATAAAAACAGAGTGCTTTCCAAAGCATCTCTTGATGCCCTTGGTAAAGGACCTCCTATCCTGAAATTATACCCCCTCCCAGTGGTTCTTAATTCCCTGTTTTAATCCTTGCAGGATGCTGAGGAGCAACTCTATCAGCTGTATAAACAACGACACCTTTGCTGGCCTGAGCTCAGTGAGGCTCCTTTCTCTGTATGACAATCACATCAGCACTATCACCCCTGGAGCCTTCAGCACTTTAGTCTCCTTGTCTACAATGTAAGTCATCTTTTTATGGTACAAACACGCCATGATGCTGTTACCCCGTGCTTTCCTTTTGAAAAGACAACCTTTCAGCTTATATCACAAACCTTATTCAGGGAAAGAAAACTCCGTCCCAGGTTGGGGGGATACAAGGTGGGATTTAGAAAAACATTTGAATTGCTTCAGCTGGAGTGGCTGACATCACTTGGAAGGTTGGCAGCCTCAGGCAGGATGACTGTGGGTTTTGCTGTGTCGTAGCCCAGTGCCATGTGCTGCAGAAGTTCACATAAAACAATCTCTGCAGGTTCAGAAGGATGTAGCTTATCACACCCTTCAGCTCCCTGAAGCTGCTTTAGTTTCAGTAGAGTCTGATTTTGTGAGAACAGCTTTCTTGGATTTCAGTTAAATTAGCTAGATATCAGAAGAAATCTACTAGCTAATGCCTAGATTTTCAGAACAAGTGAAGAACACAGAACAGTCAAGTCTCACTGAATGTGAATTTGGAAATCCCAACCTGAGCTTTCTCTTAGTTTTCCTATACTTCTCATTCTTCCTTTGGAGGAATGTTTCTTACATACTTTTAAATACTTTTTGTAGTGTGAACATTTTAATAAAGTGCAGACTGACAGATATGGAAAGAAAGTCTGCCCTTTGTTTCCAGCTGTGAGTGGGAACCCTGGTGTTGCTGTTAATGGAAATTGTCTGTCCTGAAAATACTGCCTGATTGTCCAGTCAAAATAAACTAGTGGTGCTATTGCATTTCAGGTTTGGAAAACATTCCCCATCATGTTTGGGGGAAGAAAGAAGTGTTGAATCTCAGCTGCTTTGTTGCTCACACTTTCGTTTTGTTGTTACAACTTTTCACCAGAAAATCAGTTATCATTTTGGCATTAGCTCCGTGCAGCATAAGGAACACAGACTTTTCATCCATTTACATCCTGTGATCCCAAAAGTCTCCTTGAAATTGATGGGCAAAAAGAGAAAAACAACCAGATTGTTTTTACTGACTGTTTTCAAGTCAGTGGTCAAGGCAAGTGGTAGTTGCTGAAAGCTTGTTCTCACTGTGCTGCAGGCTCCTTGTACAGTTTCTGTGCCTCCCTCCATGATTCCTTTTGTACTTGGGACTCTCTGAGTCAGTCTATAAAGTCTTGCATAGAATTGTGTGTGTCATGTTTTGTTAATAGCCTATTTTCTTATTTTTTCAGCTGTGGAAAAGAGATTATTGCACTTTCTAGCAAGAGCAATTAAAGCTGCTGCTAATTAGAATGCATTGCTTTGGCACTGACTTGTAATCCTGTTGGTTCCCGGCTGTGTCTTGATGAAAAACTTTGTTCTTTGCCACATTTTCATTCTGTGTTTGATCCACAGACAGAAGAGGTGTGCTTTTGAATTCCTTAGACGTTGGTTTAAGGCTATGGTGATTTTTCACATATAAATGCAAAATTCAGCTGTGTTCATTTCCCAGCAGTTCTCTGTTGTAGGTGGATATATCATATGACAACACTGCTTGAAGTTTGATAGTATGACTGCTTTTCCTGTTCAACCCACACTCTGGGAGTTAATTGGGTATTGTAATGGCTTTATTTTTACATCTATTAATATGAGCCAAAAATTCATGCAAAATTCCATTTCCATACTGGCATACTTACAGCACTAAAAAATATTGCTCCTTTTGTTCTTACTCTTTGTGACTCAGCCTCATTGATATTCTCAAAACACGGACAGCTCTGACAATAATACCCTGACTAATGCTTTCCAATAGGGGAAGAACATCTATTTTGTAAGTTACTGATAAAAGAATAGCGGGTTTTTATTTTTTATTAGTCAAACTAGCTACTGTAGCATCTTAATTTGAAGTGTGCTTGGACTTGTGCATTCAGAGAGTTCAGTCATGTCTTTCAGTCCTTACACAGCCAAGTGGACATATTTGCAAGCAGAACTGGTTTTCCATGGATTATTATTCTAATAGCTGCATGGAGCTAATGCCAGAATGATAACTGGTTCATCAGAATGACATGCCACTATTCTAGTATAAACTTAATCTGAATTCCAGAATATATTTCCAACCTAACTTCAAAAAAACATCCAGATGTGTTTCAGCATGTTTTTTTAACAGGTCACTAGAATCCATTTAAATAGTTAATATTCTATGGCTTCTTTGCAATTTTAAAGAGACACTTGTAGTGGGATATGCATATTTCATTCCTCAAGACTTCTATTTCCCCTTGATTTTAAAAATATGTGTGTGTCCTTGAGTAAACGCTCCTGAGTTTACTGATAGTACAACATCTCTGCCAGAAGTTTGATTGCTGTATTTCTGTTTGAGTGTCCCCATCTTGTGTGTAGGAACTCTGATTATTAATGAGGAATTTTTACATCAGTTTGTCTGCCCAGCATTACTGTTGGTGATTTGAGAACTCCACTTGAATAGCCAGATTGGACAGTAAAGCTTTTGCATATAATCAGCCTTTCCAGACCTTACATTTCAAGCCAGGTAGGGAATCTCTTTTCCCATGTGATACTTTGAAGAGAGCCTTGATCTTACATTTTAATCAAAAGTTGCATCACAGATTCGCCATGGAAGGAGCATTTATGTATAGACATGTACACTGCATTAAAGCAAAAAAAAAATCTCTGCTCTGCAGTTGGAAAAGCGTAAAATTTAGATGCTGCAAAAGTAACAGGAGGACGTGTGCAATTGCTGACGAGATAAATTTGTCCTTTTTTGCCCAGAGTTACTTGAATTCCAAAATGGTAGATTTGCTTATTTGTTAATTTTATATGTAGCAGCCCATTTATTTCTTTCTTATTTCCTAAGGAAAGCAAAATCCAAATTCTAACCTAGGGATTTAATGAATGTGGTCATATGTTAACCTGTGTTTGCCAAGAAGAAAATGAGGGTTTGTGGATAGTTACTGCTGCTCAGCAGCATATCAAATCAAAGCAGTCTCTCCTCTCTAGACAGGGATAATTACTATTTTTGGAGCATTTTCTCAATTAAATGATGGAATGCTTTTGAAGCTTTTTGATATGTGTCAGTAAGATGCTCTCTAGATGTGCAAAATGTCCCTTACAACCCAGAGCTGCTGGTTTTCCAGAAAGCTGACTTTACACACCTGCTGTTTGTTTCCAGTGCTGGATTATTTAATTCTGGGGATTTGTGTCACTGAGGTGGTTCTGTGAACACGATCCCACTCCCTTCCACCGGTGGAACAAACGGCCTTTGAAGCGTTGGCTCCCTCAGCGTTGGCGGTTCAGACATTTGGTTTGAGCACTCTGTTCATGCCAAAGTTTATCAGCGTGGAAAATATACAAGGCATCCTGCATGTGGTCCCATTATGGATTAGAGAAAAAGGAAAACAATTCAGAAGGAAAGCAGCTAGAATTAGAGTCGTGCTTTCAGGGCTTTTCTGCACCTCCTGTCTGAAAACTCCCGTGTAACCTCTTCGTTCCCTCTCCTCTCTGCAGCAGGTTTGAATCCTACTCAGCGCAGAGCAGGTTGAGTGTTGTTATTGTTGAACGTTATGCTGAGTTTTCTGCTCCCCCCAGCTCTCCTTCTCCACAATGTCCAACAGCCTGTGCTAGATCCACATGTGATTACAGCCCGGAGCTCCAGGCCAGCAGTGATTGAAATGGGCTGCTCTGCAGTGCCAAGAGCAGCTGTAAATCATATTGTGGCTCTGTGAAGTTGGCCTAGAACCTATAGAATTTAGGAGTTGGTTTGGGTTTGTTTTCTCGCTGCCGCACCTCAACTGAGCCATATGTTTTTGTCTTCAGCACTATTGTTTTCTGAAGGAATTCCTTGGCTGAAATTCTAGTGTGGTTTTGACTTCATCTTTAGGTTTGTGAAAGTGCATTGCAAGTGAAGAGTCCTCAGCTACTACACCTGCATTTGAAGTACCTGTTTCTTGGGCCTTCAAATTTCTTGACTTAAAGAAATTCTTGATTTAAAGAAATTTCATTATCCTCTTTCTTTCTGTACTACCAAAATAATAACTCTCTGACATACTCACACATGACATGCAAATTCCATCAGTGTGAGTTTAGATACCTCATTTTCCATACACGGGCTCTGACAGCTCATTTTTCTTCAGTGAGGCAACCTCAGACTGAGGCTGTTTGTTCTCCCTGTCTCTGTACATAACATAGTCAGCTTCCCCTTTTTTACAATTCAAACAGTAAGTACTTTGGTTTATAAATATATCTATACATATATGCATAGATATATAAATTACAATCCTAGTCCTAGTATAAAACCTGTATAGAACTTCCCTGATCTGAAGGATACAGGAGTGATCTCACAGAAACAGATGGCAGGGAAGAGCCTGGACTTGGAGCCCCTCATCTTTGTGTAGTTATTTCAGTATTTCTGTATGTTCATGTGTAATGCAGTCATGTCTTGTTCCCTTGCAGTAATTTGCTGGCTAATTCCTTTAACTGTAACTGCCATTTGGCCTGGCTGGGAAAATGGTTGAGGAAGAAGAGAATTGTCAGTGGAAATCCACGCTGCTTGAAACCCTTTTTCTTAAAGGATATTCCAATCCAAGATGTAGATGTCCAGGACTTCACCTGTGATGGTAAGAAAATCCAATTTAATTTGGCATTTGCGATGATGTTGGCAGCTCTGTGTGAGAATGTCCCTTCATATCAAATAGTACTGCAGGAAAAACATTTCAGTTTAGTGATGAGCAAGACAGCCACCTAGAGATGATCATTGTTCTCTATCAGGAGTTTATTATTAGTCTTGGTTTCCAGTTACTGAATTTATACTATCTGCACCTAAATATAAAAATGAATTTATTGTAGATAAATTTTCTGCTTTGTCTAGTCCTGTGTATAACCCTGGGCCTTCCTTACACTTCCTTATTTATACGCTTAGTTAACACTCTGAAGCTAATGACAGTGGTGCTTGCTTGGCAAGTGTTTTAGTTTTGGATAATGTTCATGGTCACCAGTAACAGGTATGAAAACAGGGAATTAAAAAAAAAAACTTGGATATTATTTTAAATGACATAGTGATGCTTAATACTTTGTTAGGTCTATATTTAAAAGAAAATACCCTGACATCTCTTTCATTCTCCAGTTTTTTTGACTTCTGATCAAGCAGATTGTAGAGAAAATAGTAAGAAGAAAATTGCCTGATGACTGCACTGCTAACTTGACGTGTAGCATGTTAAGACCAGATAGGCTGGAATTGCAGTTAATCATAGCTCCAAAGAGACCATAAGAGTGATAGAAGTTTCCTACTAAGAGTAAAAATTAACTCCTATCCTAGTTGAACAATCTGGCAACAGACCCAGGTACTTGAGCTCAAAGCTCAAGGGACCCAAGTTTAGTCATTAAAGAATAATTTACTTCTGGTTTGGGAGGGAAAAAAAAAAAAAAAAAAAAACCAAAAATCCTGGTCCCCAAAATGACATTTCAAACTTGTGAGGAAAAAAAAAAAAATCCTCGTGCCCAAGATGTGATTCCACACTTGGGATCTTTCTGTGTCATTCAGTCACTCAGAGCTGTGGGGAGTGGAAGGCAGTGGTGGCAGGGTGTGAAATGCAGAACACAGGGGAAAATTAAATATGCTGAACAAGCATGCTCTTTCTGCAGGTTTATGAAGGACTTTGAATTTTGTTTCCAGTCATTAAGCTCAGCTGGGGAGAAAACTAAAAATAAAAAGTCTTCCCTGTTCACCTCTAGGCTGGTGGTGCCTCCCCAGCCCCCTGAATGCAAATGATTCCCTACCCGTGCAGTCCTGGGGTCATTCTGTTATCTTATACCAGGGCTTCCAGCCTTGTTGTTTAATCTCAGTGCTTGTGGGTGCCTCCAGCAGAGAGAAGAAAGGAAAAGATCTGCCTCAATTAGTCCTTGCATGGGTTGAAAGGCAGGACCGGGCGGCACAGACAACAGCAGGCTGTGTGCTCCGCGTCTGTGCTGGGCAGCCCCGGCTGCCTGTGCTCACACACAGTTGTGTGGTTCCTCTCCCTGTCATCCCGGGAATGTGCCACTAAGTGTTTCCTTTCGTGTGCATCGTGATCCTGCACCACGCATGTGCCTTTGTGTTCGGCAAAGCCTGTTGCTTTTGGGGAAAATCCACGCTTTAATGTTCTCAGCTTCAAAGGGGTTGGTTTCTTCTGCAGAAACCCTATTGTTCTTCAATTAATAGATTTAATCTGGTGTTTATGGACCTTTGAAAGCGCTTTTGGAGAAAGTAGATATTTTTATGTGTGCACAGATGGATTGCCAGCGGTTGGGAGTATTCTGCTTCACGTTGTTGTTTGCCTGGCTATCGTTGTCAAAAACAACAATTCAGATGATAAACAAAGTGCCAGGCTGACTTTAAAAAGTAAGAAAAAAAATAAACATCTAAAAGCTGAATTTTAGAGAAGTCTTCCTAAAGCAGGGTAGGTAGTGAATATCATTTGTTTAGAGGAATTTAAGGGCATCTTAAAGGGTGGTCTTAAATTCATCATAATTCATTAAATTAATGGTCAAGTTCTCCATTTTCGCTGGGACATTGTGGATGGGGGAAGGATTTGGGATTCCCACAACTGATTGGACTGCAGTTAGCAGAATCACAAAGTAGATTCTCCTTAAAAATGTGGCTATTCAGTGTATGAACTGGTCATGTTGCTTGAAGGACCTGTACGAAGGCTGACCCAAAGTGCTGGATCTACTTTAAAATATTGTGATGGTTCCCGTGGATTCAGGGGTGCCCCTCCTTGGTCCTTGTCAGCAGTTTTGGCTTCAGAGGATGCAATTTGGGCTGGAAAACTGACTTGCTCGTATCCCACCTCTGTCCCTGTGCAGGTAATGATGAGAGCAGCTGCTTGCTTTCACCTCCTTGTCCTTCCCAGTGTACCTGCGTGGACTCCGTGGTTCGCTGCAGCAACAAAGGGCTGCGGATGTTGCCCAAAGGAATTCCCAAGGACGTGACTGAGCTGTAAGTTACCTTTTACCTCGCCCCTTTTCATCAGAAGTTCATGAAATTACATCATACTGAGGCTTTGTGGGTCCCTGGGGGGGTTTGCCTTTGACTTTAGTGATTTTGTGCTTTGGTGCTTCCCATATGTTCTGACCGTAATTTCTGTACTTATTTGTCCCTTGACTGAATAAATTGCTCTGTAATGGGAACAGGGTTTATCTGTCCTTGTATCCATTAATTCTGGGTGTAGGGAACAAATGCATGTATTAGTATCAGGTAATCCTATAGCACTTCTGCAAAGCCCAAGCTCACAACAGGCAGTTCGAAAGGATGATGGAAATAAGTTCCTGAGTTACGCAGCTGTGAGCTGATTATCCTCTGAGGAGATTGAAAAAAAAAAAAAAGGATAAAGTAAGCTGGTGATGGAAACAAGGAATTCTTTTCTCCAAACCTCATGAAATGGCTAAAATAACAGACAATTAGATTATATGGTAAAGTAAATTCATCCTAGTTGAGAACCATCTTCCTTCTTGTCTTTTGGTCTACTTTATACTGGATTTTCTTTCCATGGAAAGAAAATACGCTGGTGGAACTGCTTGGCTTAAACAGCTGGCAGTAGAAATACTGAGCTTTTCCCCTTTAGGCCCTTGTTCAAATCTATCCCAGGTGAGTCGTTACTGAAACTTGTTACAATCTCATCAACATTTCTATGTGAAAATAATTAGTTGAGTTAGTTGTGTGTTCAGTGAATTTTATAATGAATTAAAATCTGATTCTGCTATTTCCTAGTGTCTAGGATTATTTTTACTCCCTTCACAGTGGGAGAATGGGGTTTACACTATTTTTTGTACCAGTGTTTTAGTCAAATATAAGACTTCGTTGCTGAATGAGAAGAGTACTGGAAGTGCTTGTGGGAACTCAAATTAACATGGAAATTTTGCATTAATGAATACATCCTTGGAACACCATTGACCTGGGCATGGTTAATAGTGGTTTGCATTAAAAGCCACATCCTGGCCTGTAATCCCTTATATGTTGCCATCAGTGGTAAAAAGTCTGCAAGGTGGTTTCTGCTCTGCTCTTGTTCAGGTTTCATTGCATTCAAATGGGACTTGCCAACACTAAGGTATCACAGATGTTACTTTGATTTCCACTGCCACACTGAGGAATTTTTATGTTTGAATTTTGCATATTGAGTATTACTGATATTATCTGATACGCTGACAAAGTAATTTTCACAAAAAGAGTGAAATTAATCTCACATTCTTGAAGACTGCTATATTTCTTAACTGTTTCTTGGCAAATGAGGCAATAGCCTGGAACTGAGCAGTTTGAGTTCATAGGAGTTTACGTGACTGTCTTCTTCAGTAGGAGCCTCTTGGCTGTGCAAAACTCTAGTGCAGCTTTCTGCTTTCCATCCAGAAATGTGTCAGCGGAACACAGTCAGCCATGGACTGCCTGGCTCTGAATATTTCATGTTCTGCAAATATAACCATGAATCTGTCCCAGCTGTCTCAAAATTCAATCCTGATCTCGCTCTCAACCAACAAAAATTGAGCTCCTTATTTGTATCTATACCAAAAGATGGGCTGCAGGTACTGAAGCAAGAAATTTCATGTGTTTGTGGAAACTGTGACAAGAATGAAACAAGTAAACAACAAATAATCAATCTTACTTGCCTTTCTTCTGCGTCCAGATTGAGATAAAGATGTTGCCCATCATCTAGAAAGGACTATATCATGCAGATTCCAAATTACCAGTGTGAACTTACACGTTTTAATTGTTCTGTGTTTGAGAATTGCTATTGTTGATGTGATGAACAGCATCTCCTGTGCAATTGCACCTCTTGCCCTCCTAGATCCCTTGAAATGTCTCCTGAGCCTGGAGTATCCTCTGGAGGCTGTTTTGTTTCTGTGGTGACAGTGGATATCTGTTTAGCACTTGAAACCAGAATGCTCCTGAGGCACCTGTTGCAGAAGATCTCTAGAGAGAGCCACAGCAGCCTCCAGGGCAGGGCTGCTTTCACCTTCCTCACTGGTACAGCCCTCAGAGGTGCTCAGAGACTCTAAAAACCCTTCCCATGTTACCACTGCCCCCACTCTCCTTCCTCACTCCCACGTTCAGGACCTCTGGGCAGTGTCCTGGGGTCCCTGTGCTCCCACCAGCCACTCGCCTGACCCCACGGTCGCTGAGGACAGAGGTGGTGACAAGGGGACAGCAAGGACATGAAAAACCTCTTGTCCTGGTGGCCCACAGCCCCCTCCCTGCAGGAGACCTGAGCAGGGATAGGATTCAGGGGAGCATTTTAGTGCAACTTTTATGAATGCACCAGCCTGACATTTATAAACTTCCCCTGTTGACGTGTTCATTTACCGGGCGCATGAGCTGCAGCGCTTTTTTATTAAACTGCAGTGTTTTTATACAACATGGCTTAAGGGAAAAGAGCTGCCACGTATCTAGTTAAACCAGTCTGTTGTGGCTGAATACAGCCTTCTCAGAAGTTCTGTTAAATTCTTTTAGAGGTCTTAAAATAGTCTTAAAACAGGAATCCTTTCCTTGTAACAGCTATTAAATAGCAATGTGCAAAACCGAACATCTCTCTTGCACAGGCGCACAGGGGAAATGTTACCCTTTCTGGGTCAAATTTCACTGTACCTAAGCTCAGCAAAAAAAGATCACCAGCAAAGTTTTATTGCGTGGTGGACTGGAGACACCGGCTGACTCCTTCCAGCTTTCTTCCAGAGTTTCTGGTTTGGATGTATATGCAGACAAAGCATGTGAAAACCATCATCTCCTTCATATTTAGAGCTTGGAATGACAGGAGACATCCCTGGGTTTGGTTTGTACCACCCCTGGGAGGAGGGATTACCTTGGCAGGGAAGGCTTCCATCTAGAACAGAGTTAAAAAGACCACTAAGTCTTCTGGCTTTTTAGAGGAATGATGATGCAAGAAATTTCTAATTCCCATTTAGTCCCTCACAAAACACCATCATCATGGGCAAGCTTTGTTCCAGCTTCTTGGGAGTACGAAAATAATTTGTTGTTTCTTGCAAATTCCTTCGCTGTATATTTACAAACTGCCTGCATTTTTTTTCCCCCACTGCTTGCCCTGAAGAGAAGTCTTGGGTTTTTTGGCCATACTGAGTTTTCCAGTCCAGATGTTCAGAAGTAAAACGTTCGTGCAATGAGCTGGTTTGGAACTTCGCCTCACTGCTGCTTAGTGTTTTAGGTTTTCCTTTCCTTCTGCTTTTTTCCCCAAATCTGTTTGAACCAACCTTCCCATGCTCTTCTTCCTTTTATCTGTTACCTCAGTGTGTGAACACTAGTTTGTTTTTTTTTTTTTCCTTTTTTTTCCCACAAAAGTGTAGTCTATTTCTAATAAAGTCTTATCTGACAGCATCCAACTGCTTTTATGGACCTACAGCAAATAATATTTTGCACTGGGGAAAAACATTGGAGGCAATTATGTGGACGGCGTGTGCACAAGCTGTAACATAATGAGCGTGGTGTGTTTTAGAATAAATATGTACTCATCATGTCATCTTTAGGCTCCAAATGTTGTCATGACACTGAGCTATAGGATTGCACTGGTGGGATTGTTAGGAAAACCTGCATCCATAGATCATTGTTAGTGATTGTTTTTCTTTCCATTTATGTTAGTACATACTAATATTTGCGTTACTTTGGCCATTTCTCTTTCTCTCCTCACAAACCTTCCCCCTCCCGTTTCTGTTTCTTGTTCTTTGTGGTAGGTTCCTGTGTTTGACACATCAGTTTTCACGTCTGCCTGGAGGTATTTCCCACCAAGCTCAACCTTCCTTTCCATCTCCCAAGGCACTTGTGATTTCTTTTGACTTGTGACCAAAAAATAGTGGCTGGTACCTGGGCCATGCAAATTGGTGCCATGAATATGCTCAGAGCAGTTAATTATGGTACATGTAGAATCTTGTAAGAGTTTAGGACCATTTTTCAGTTTGCCTGTGTTGCTGCTGATCAAAGGGAAGCTCTGGAGTGAGATATCTGATGAGAATCATCTGCCTGAGAATGCAAATGCTTCTGCTTTCCTGGAAATCCACTGTTTTACACACTGACCCTTAGCACGGGCTTCAGTGAATTTTCCTGTGATAATAAAGGAGAGAAAGAATTTAGATCAAAGCTAGGCTTACCTGGGTCTGTGTCACAGGAGGTTTTACACCCTGCTTAATTCTCTGTGGAGGGCCATTTTCCCACTGAGAGAAGGGATAGCTCTGTAGAGGTTATTTTAGTCACATATGAAATACAGAACTTAATCTGCATTTCAAATCTGATAGTTTAGAAAAAGTAAATGGTATCAATACTATCAAATCACATGTTCAACGACTGGTAAAGTGTGAGTAAATATGAGAAATGTGACATTAGCACTAATAGAGACTAAAAGTATGTTTAACTTCAGGGCCTTCCCTTTCTTCAGACGCATTCATGTTTCTGTGTGTCAGACATGTAGGTTGTGATCTGTACAACAAATACAGCAAAGTCTGGAGTCCCAATTTTGCCACAGCTTAAGAAAGTTCAAGATCCAGATTTGTGCCTAGATCCACACTTGAATTTTGGTTCTTCTCAAGAAACTGTAATTGAAGCTCTTAAAAGTCATGCCTTGTGAACGTTTCATCTTTCACAGTCCAATTGTTTTCTAGACCACCGTTTTTAGGAACTTAAACTTGACTCGAAATGTTAGGATATTTGGTATCTGCATCAAAAAAAATCAGAGTATAACTTAATTTTATAGCTTCGTAAGATTGTCAAGCATCATCTTTTTTTGTGTGATGTAACATTTTGTATAAAATATTTAAAGACATTAAAGGACAGGCTTTGTGCCTTTTTCAGTTACTGCCCAAGAACTGATTTCTCTCTCTGCAGTTTCATAGCACAGATTGCCACTGTGAGCTTGACTTTATGGCTGAATAGACATTTCAGTACAAAAAGGAGTCCAAGTGATTCAAATTGTTACATGATGCTTTGGCACCTTGTGCTGGTTATATCACCTCCAATCCAAGTGGTTTCGGTACAAAAATAGACCAGTTGGAAAAAGAACAGCTGTCATCTTTTATGCATAGTTTTAAATTTTTTATGTGCAGTGTTAGAGTGTGCGAAAGGTGCTGGACGAGCCCTGGGGCCATTCCCACAGTGGCATCCTGGCCACTTACCCATCTCCAGCCATGTTTTCCAAGAAGCTTTTCCAGGTAGGGAGGGGGTGTCTTTCTGTGAGAACTGAACACATATTTTTACGGGATTTTTTTGTTTGTTTGTTTGTGTGTATTTTTTTCAATTTTTGCTTTGGCCATTTCTTGTTGTCATCTTTGAGACTTGAACATTCCCAGCAGCGTTCACAGGGTAAAAAAAATTTCCAATCTGATGTTTAAACTAGAGTCTAAAAATTTCAGGAAGTAAATGAGGTTGTTTTGGACACTATTCAGTGTCTGTATTAAGGCAACTGACATTCACTCTTGACTCTGTATATTATTAAATTGACTCCAAGCATTAAAATTAGACATTTATTTTTCATTCATACCAGAATTTCCTAGTGTATAAGATGCCATGGACATCATCTTCCTTTGGCTAAGGACTGAAAAGCATTTAAAATGTAATCTTCCCTTTACATCCCTCTTTAGTGGATTTTTTTTGTTTGTTTGGGCAGGAGGTCTGTAGCTTCATCCGTGGTATTTTATTTGTATATATGTACGCATATACAAGTTTTGTAACTCTCTCTACCCATACGCCCTCAGGGATAATTCTGTTATTCACTGTGCCCAGCTTCCAGCCCTTCTGCAGCTCCCATCCATCACGTTCAGCCCAGCAAGGTGGGGAGCTGCTGCCCCTGCACCCCCCAGCTCTGACAGAGGCCTGGCCTTCACTGGCAGCGATTGGTTTCTTCAAATATTGCAGCTCAGATCCTCCTGATTCTTGGCAAACTCTGGTGCCCTAAAAGCTCAGTGTTTTGTTTTGTTCTTTTCCTTCAAATTCCCTGCATTTAAATGTGCTTTCAGAATGAAATGCTTAGAAAATGCTGCCATGCTTTGGATAATGTGGTGAGAGGTTTAACAGTGGTGAATTGTTCTTGTGCGTGCATGAAAAGTGTGTTATTGGTACTTTCTCTGAGTAAAATTGTGTTTGTTCAGAAACTGTACCGCTGGTATAAGTATTGCAGTTTTCTGCTAGCGCATTTATATAACCATCAAATTGCTGCAGTGCAAATCCAGAGCTATTCAAAGCAGATCTTCTGTAGGAGTTTAACTCCAGGGGTCTGCATGTCTATGTTAGTCTGAGTCATAAAGCACTGGATTAAAATGTGCACCCTTGACTTTTGATTGCACCAGAAAGCAAAATAGGAGGGGAAAAAAAACCTTGGCTCACTACCGTCAGTTTGTTTAAATTGCAGGCTGTTTCATATTGAGATCAACAAGAGAATATCCTGAAAATATGTTTCTGAAGGTTTCAACATATTGCAAGAGCCGAGTCTCCTTTCTTAAACTAAAGTCATATATAACTTCCAAATACATAATGCATGACCTGCTTTTGATTTCCTTTGGAAATCCTTTGGATTTTACGTTTGAAATAAAGGCTGGAACCTTGACCTACCCTCTTGCCTGGGTTTGGGGTTTGTGATTTTCTGGGATGAAGGAGAAGGCACAGACTCCCAGTAACTTGCTGTGTCCATAGCAGAGCGTGACGGGGGGAGTGAGACGTGGCTTGCCCTGTTTAAACAGTAACATGTGTGGCTGAATTCTGAGGATCCACATAACAATTTATGCTGTGAGTTCACCAAGGAACTCCTTTTTCAAAATAATTTATGACAAATTTAGCCAAAAGGGAACGAGTGAGTTTACACTTGCTGACTGTGGATGTCCATGGGAGGTGTAACTGTGGCACAGCTAACTCACAGTCTGACTAGTGGCAATCTCTGCCAGCAGAGCAGCTGTCCCTGCTTTCGAATGTGCAACACTGTCACTCAGTGCTTATGATCATTGTCAGTGGAGAGATTGATTTGTTCAGTGGGCTTTTATTCATTGAGAAAGAAATCTGCTTTTGGTTAAAAAGTCAGAAGCCAGTAGTCCTGCCTTGCCCAGCCTAATCCTGGCAGGAATTAGGAGAGCTGCAGTGCATGGGCTGAGGTAACTCTGCCTGATGGCATCCTGTGCACAGGCAGGAGGGATAACTGTGAGGCTGGTTGGAGTAGTTCAGTTGGAGAAGTTCAGTTGAAAAGAGATCTGAAGCAGCAGCAAAGGGTGAGAGGGCGTTATGCTGAAATACAAGGGGAGAAAATGATGTGACAGTTATAAAATGTCTTGTGCAAGAAATTCTGTTAGTGTTTATAGGCTTTTATTTTTAAATGATGTAAAAATAAAGTTCGTGGGAAATTTTTCTTGGATTTAGTTTAAGCAAGTATCTCTGTGTTGTTACAGTTAATGTAGGGGGGAACAAACAGCACCATAATAATCTATTATTATTGTTGTTTGCAGTAGTAAAAGCAGAATAAGGAGGTCTGTTGCCAAAGAAAAGGAAATTGTATGTGTGGAATAAAAATTCTTAACATGATTATCAGATTCTGTTTTCAGCAGCAGAGGCAGCACATTAAATGTTCTGGTGTCTGTGGGCTGCATTTCCTGGCTACACTTGATTTTATTTCAAAACATGCCACATCAATTGCATTGTCTGTCTGTCTTAGAAAAAAAATCCCACAAGGTATCTTCTAAGGAAGGGAAATATCATTTCATCTTTTATCCCCACCTGTGAAGGGAAAAATTCCTTCCTCCTACACGGTGCTTTCTGAGAAGGCTGGATTTGTTTCCCTGGTAAATGTGGCTTCTGGCAGATGTCTGGAGGATCCCCTTGGCCATGCCAAGGTCACTTCCCACTGGAATCTTATCCCTTTGGTATCCTCCAGGGATGCAGTTTCACCTAAAAGCCAAGGTAAAGGAAAAAACCTTCAGCTATGTCTCTAGTTTATTATAATAAACAGGACCCCCCCACACACACCCCCATCCCACTGCTACCACAGGTCAGCTGTAGAGTCTGGAGTATCCATGCTCTCTTCTGGGCAAACTGTTTGAGAGTACTATATTTGTTCAGGGTTTTTCTCTTGGTTACTCACTGATTGTGTTTCTTCAGTGGAGAAAAAACTGCAAAATGCAGGCACTAAATGCCTGTGTGATGACATGGGGTTATCTCAAAAGTCTGTGCATGTAAATGCACAGAGACATATTCGGTGGTGTCTCAAACAACTTCCATGCTGGAAACACAAGATATTTTATTAAATATACTTAGTGACTGTAGGAGGAACCTCTATTCAAAGAGAGCTTGGTCTTTAGTCTTTAATCTTCAACTGACACCAAGTTTTCCTCCTGTACCAGCACACTGTGAAAAGGAAAGGTGAGGAGGGTGTATGTGCCACAGTCGGAATTGCTGTGATGGATGTGGCATCAAACTTGTGCATGTTTCTGCTGACACTGGAATAAGTGGGACTTTTTGCAGCACAGAGGTCTGGCAGTGCAGCTCCTCTTCCCATTCTGGCTGTACAAGGAACTTACACTCACAAGACAAACCTTCCCTAACAGGGTCAGGGAGCAGTCAGTGCTGTTACACAAACTTGTTAAAGGTAACTTTAAGTTCAGGGCACAAGCCATGCAATTTTTCTCCCTTCCTTCAGTTGCTGTCATAGAAGAACCAAATGGTCATTTCTGTTTGCTGCAGGCCGGAGATCCTTTATTCGCTTCCAAGTTTTAAAACAAATAAAATAAATCAATACGCTGCTGTCGTGCTTTGCATGTGGGGTAATTCACTTATAAAGGGAAAACTGCTGGAGTTTCAAAGCAATGAATCAAAGGAAATTTCATTAGTGACTGACTGTATATTTTCTCATTCATGGTGCCGACTGAGTGACAAAAGTTCTTGTTAGCGTGTGTTTGTGTAATTGTCAAATCTGACTTTTTTCAGGTACTTGGAAGGAAATCATCTGCCTGCTGTGCCGAAGGGGCTCTCTGCCTTCAGACACCTGACACTGATGTAAGAAACGCATGGTTTCAATGGCAAGAAAAATGACATGGCTCTTTCTGCACTGTGTTGTTGGTGGAACATAAATAATTAGTATTTGGGGGGGTGAAAAAAGCCCCACGAACCCCCCAAACCTTCTGTAATTTGAATTTGGAAAGAATTTCACAGTGGCCACTGCTGCCAGTAAGTGTTCATAAAGAGTGAGGTGCCTGAGAAGCCCCTTGCTCTGCAGGAGCTCACAGCCTCTGTGAGAGGGCTAAACTCACCCAGGCTGCTGCAGTTGCACTTGGCAGATTTATCTGTGTAAAGGTCATTAACAGAGGAGATGCATTAATTTGTGCTAGGTGAGGCAGTATTTACAATGCTAAGGCAGCGATAATTTGCGTGGCTGTTTCTGCTGTCAGCTGTCACAGAGACAGAGACACAGCAAGACTTTGTTCAGTAAAGCCCTGCCTGAAATACACAGGAGTGAAATTCCCTCCCTGAACTATTTATCAGAAATTTTCAAATGCTGTTGGAATCAGCTGGGCAGGTACTCAAGTCAAATGGGCAGAACAACCTCAGAGAAAAACAACACAGAGGAAAAACTGGAATCCTCTATTTTAAGAGAGAGTTTTATTTGGCAACATCTCTAATTTTATTTTTTTTTTCAAGGAAGACCAACAACAAAACAAAATGTTCTGGTTGAGCCTAAAAGACTTTTTAAAATGAAAAATGAAATTTTGTTCTAGTAGCTGTCAGTGTGAAGAGCATATGGAAATTGTGTGCCTGGAATAGATTGCAAAGCAAGTTGGGACAGTAAATATTCAGCACTGCTTGTATCCTTTATTGATTTATCCTTCTTCATTGAATGTTATATGCTGGAAATAAGTCTTAATATTCTGAGTCTGAGGCTTTTTAGTGGAGTCTGATCTGCTTTTCCTGTAG